>NC_092502.1:45734559-46038650 GCF_047511675.1 Marmota flaviventris
TTTTTAAAACAAACAAAGAAATGAAAATTAGTTATGTTTGGTGGTTTTATTCTTTAAAAATGTATGTCTTTTTTATAGTTTTATAGCAGTGTTCCTCAACTTTAAGTGTGCTTAAAAATCACTTAGGAGGCATAGTTAAGATGCTGATTGGAGTTCTATGCCAAGTTGCTGATTCACCAGATTTGAGCTAGCTCTAGGAATGAGCACTTTTAGCAAGACCTTACTCCAGGACCTCCAACCCAAAGTAATAATAATCCATGGTGAATAGTTTGAAAAAATTGATCTAAAGCAAAAATATACAAATATATCTTGGAGTCTTTTAAAAAGTTGAAATATTTCAATAAGATGAAATTTTAAAATTAGAGTTGAAAATAAATAACAGAGGTAGAAACCAAGAAAAGAGACCTGTTTTCTGCCGTACATGTTGGCCCATTCTGGTTTGTGGTTGTTGTTATTTATATATATATATATATATATATATATATATATATACACTAGATATTGATGAACCTTTATTTTATTCATTTATTTATATGTAGTGGTGAGAATCAAACCCAGTGCCTCACACATACTAGGCAAGTGCGCTACCGCTGAGCCACAACCCAGCCCTGTTGTTATTCTTTCCTTCCTTCCTTCCTTCCTTCCTTCCTTCCTTCCTTCCTTCCTTCCTTCCTTCCTTCCTTCCTTCCTTCCTTCCTTTATTTTATAGTATTCTACCACTGAGCTACATCCCCAAACCTTTTCATCTAGAGACAAGTTCTCGCTAAATTGCTCATGCTGGCCTCAATTTTTCTGCCTCAGCCTGCTTCCCAAGTGCCACCCTGCCCAACACATTCTGTGGTTATTGGACCAAGAATCTGTATTCTGGGTAGCATGTGGAATTTTCCTGTCCTCTAGGTTTCCATCTAACTGAAGTTCCTGTAAAGTCGTCAAAAACATAGTTCTTAAACCAATCAATAACATATTTACTTTATGCCAGTTAAAAAATATTTTTTGAAGAAGCTGAAGATATTAAAACTTGGAAAAACACATTAGGGTAGCTGCCTTTTGTCTAAACTCAGTGATGGTGATTAAATTCACCATTTCATTCATTTATCAAAAACTCATAAAGCTTTGTATGCTAGAAATAGGTTTTTTCATTTTCATTACTGGCATCACTGTCCACCTAGATGTTCAGGCTTATGGCAAGAACTTGGCTTACACAGTTGTGCGGGCAGATTAGGCAAGTCTGAAACCCACAGGATAGGCCAGCAGAGTGGAAACTCCCTGGCAGGAGCTACAGGTGCAGTCCACAAGCAGAATTTTCTCTTTCTCAGGTAAATCTCAATTTCCCTCTTAAGGCCGTCCAGCTGATCAGGGGAGGCTCATGTAGGCTACTAAGGAAAATGCCCCGGATTTAAGATCAACTAATAATAGATATTAATCACATCTACAGAATACTTTCACAATGGCAAATATGTTGGATTTTGATTGAATAATTTGATACTATGGCTAAGCCACAACCAAATAATCCCCCAATAGTAAACATTTTTTGGATAAATAAGTGATTAAATAAATAATGGAATGAAAGGCCCTTACTTTCTAGGAGAAGATAGCCTAGCAGGCGCCACAAACATTTAAATGGACCTTTACACCTCCTCAGGCAACTACAAAGTCTAAAGTGAGGCCCTTAGTGCTGTAGGCATCTCCAAAAGGGACCCAAAAAATTATACACATTGAAGCAGCAATTCTTGTTCTTATTTGATGAACTACAGGATTAGCAAGGATTCCCACTAATATCAGGAGAAGCTAGAATTCTTTTTTTATGAAATCAGAAACTAACAACTTTCTCTGAAACATTTTCCAAGATAACTTCAGCTTATGGTGCTTTCTGGTTTTATTTATACTGGACCAGTGAAAGACGTCACAGGGGTGGAAACCACATCTCCCTTAATCTGTGGTATTATATGGTGAGATCAAAGTCAATGAAAAGACAGATCTTATAGTCAGGTACCAATGTTGATAGTAAGTTATAGAAGTTTTCTTGTAGGCAATTATTAGTGAGTCTCAACTATGTTGAATACCTTTGACCTGTTCTCTGCCACCATCAATTAAAATAAAAGACAAAATAAATGATTCCTCTTATGGACCTATGAGGTCTAATGTGAAAGCTAAGAAAGGAATAGAATTGTAGAATCAATAATGTAGTCAAGAGCTTTGTAATGTTTTGAACAACTAATAATAATAATAATGTAGTATAATGAACTATGAATAAAATCTTCTTAAATGTGAGATGAATATATGGCTTCATTTATATCATGAAATGTTCAAGAAATCCCTAATTATGAAAAATAACACATAAAAAGTGCTCTTTCCCTTCACTTATCCCCACACTCCCACTTTCTTCCCCAGAGCAAGATATCCTTTTTTTGTTCTACTTTTATGCTTTTGAATACAAATATTTATGTGTAATTTTTAGAACATCAGAATTCCTTCTTTTCCTTTATTCACTCTGAAGATGTAGAAGGAAAAAAAATCAACTTTGACTCTGACTCAGTTTCTCCTATTATACTCACAACGCAAATGGCTTCTGACACCAGATACCTGGGAGACTTTCCTCACACACCAAGCAAGCAACTTTGCAGCAGCAGACACAGCCAAGTGTCCCATCATCCAACCAGATTCTGACACTCCACCTGGAGGTAGCATCACTTCAGATGTCAAGCACAAGCCCTAGGTTGGTTTTTCTTGGTGTTATGACAGCTATAGACCAGGTTTCCTACAATGCCCATAAATTAATTTGCTCAAGCAGCTCACAGAACTCAGGAAAACATTTATGTATATCAGTTTTTATAATATAAAGAATATTACAAAAGCTACAGATGAAGAGTTGCAGAAGGTGTGGGCAAGGGAAGGGGCTCATATTCCCATGTCCTCTCCAGAAGTTGTTCCTTGGAGAAACCTCCATGTGTTCAGCTATCTGAATGCTTTCCAAATCCTGTCCTTTTAGAATTTAATAGGAACTTCACCACATAGACATGGCTGCTAATAGACTGAGTGGGGAAGCCAGACAGGCCTGTCTGTTCAGCACTATCTTTACCTCTCTGTGCAGAATTCCTCCTTTCCAGGGTATGAGGCAGGACACTTCTAGAATGAGGAGGGTCTTATGACTTACTCTCAGACAAGGGAAATCAGAGAATTTCTGTATGGTCAGCTAAAGGTCAGAAATATTAGAGGTTGGGAGGGAGTTATAAACCAGGAACTACATAGATACATTCACTTATCAGTGTCTTGGGGAATTTTGCCAATCTGTGCTTACAGATACACTGCATTTATTTTAATGGCTGCATCATGTTCCATAATATAAATGTGCTATAACTTATTTAACCATTCTCCTGCTTATAAATGTTTGTTGTTTGGCTATTTTTCTCTATTACTAACAGTGTTGAAGTGAAAGAATGCATTTGTCGGAGAGTAGTAGAAACTGATTCAAAGTGCTATAACAACAAGGAAATTTTATCTCACGTAACTGGGATTCTGAAGACAAAGTAGGCTTTAGAACTGGCTGATTCATCTGCTCGGTGGTGCCATCATGAACCCAGGTACTTTCCATCTCTCTTCCCTGCTCTTCCCAGCATCCACTTCACCTCAGGACATAAAATAATATACAGCTGGGCACAGAGCTATAGGCTCTTGTATTAGTACATTTTCCATTCTTATAATTAAATGCTCAAGGATTGGTCCCTTTATAAAGAAAAGATCAAAGGACCTCCCACTAGGCTGTACTTCTTCAAGGTTCCACTACCTCAGTACCACCACACTGAAGACCAAGCCTGCATGCGGACTCTTGGGCAACACACTCAAACTACTTCAAACATAGCAGCTCTCGAATTTCCAGAGCCAAATGGAAAAAGACATTTGGTTCCTATAGTTAGTTCTCTCTGAAGATTAAGAAAGAACTTTCTCAGAAACCTTCCCTAAAAATTTCTCATATCTCATTCTCTCTCTCTCTCTCTCTCTCTCTCTCTCTCTCTCTCTCTCTCTCTTCTGTATCCCTATCTCTATTCCTGTTCCTTTCTTTCCCTCTCTCTCCTCAACCTTTTCTCCCTTCTTTCTCTGAGGTAGACCTCAAACTTCTGGATTGTACTAGATTATGAGAAAATCTTCATCAGGGTCTTCAGATTTGTTCATTATATTGGCTTATTTACTGAGCTTTTAAAATTTCTATGATCAACACAATAAAAAGACAAAGAGATAAATTTCCTTGAGCATTTTTAAATATATATCAATGTTCCTCATCTATCCATTGAAATTTTCATTTTCTTTTTGAGTCCTTCTTTCTTTCTTTTTTTTTTTTTTCCTTTTTCTTCATTGAGCTCAGTGCTTCTTTCACAGTATTCCTCCAATGACCGGTGATTCCCAGCTGTGGTGTACTTTGTATCTGTGGCTCTGTGTTTACATGTCTGTGGGTTGGGCTGTATGATTACAGCTTGCCTCCAGGGCTTGTGGGGTAGTACAGAACTCGTGGCCAGGAGGAGGTGTTCCAGTAGTTGTTGTCAGAGTGAGTGGCTGTATGGAACACTGTTCTGCCATTTCATTCCCAGGGACCACCATGAATGTCAAGTAACCTCTGTCCATCGCTTTGTGTGAGTTTGAGGGAGGGGATGGGCTAACTTGCCCAGATGTTCTGCATCTCCAATAAAATAGCCGTGACCTCCCTCTGCTCCATTGCATCTGTTGAATGAAGTTCTTGGCATCACAATTACTTTCTACAGCAGGAACTATAGATTTTATAGATTTTCATTAAATAACAACATTATACTACAGAATTTACATAAAGCATACATGAAGCACATTCATATCAGTATTAGTATTATATTTGATCTTTATTAAATAAAGACCTATGTGAGATCTTTCTTTCTTCTTTCTTTCTTTCTTTCTTTCTTTCTTTCTTTCTTTCTTTCTTTCTTTCTTTTCCTCTTTCTTTCTTTCTTAATGGTGATTGAGCCCACGGAGGGGCACTTAACCATTAAGCCACATCTCCAGCCTTTTAAAATTTTTTATTTTGGTACAGGGTCTAAGTTACTTAGGGCCTTGCTAAGTTGCTGAGGTTGGTCTCAAACTTGCAATGCTCTCAAGTAGCTGGGATTATAGGTATGGGCCACTACCTAGCCCTATGAGAGATTTCTTGAAGCCCCTTTTTAAAAAAATTAACAAACAAGCCAGATGTGGTGGCATGTATATATAGTTCCAGCTACTGGTGAGACTGAGGCAAAAGGATTGAGCCCAGGAGTTTGGGCAACCTAGCAAGTTAAAAAGAAAATACAAACAACAAAAATCCAGTAAATAGGAATCAATGCAGGGAGATTCTATTATAGCATTAAAAGGACGTTCTGTAACTGGGAATTATATTCAAGCTAAATAATTCAGTGAAAAAATGGGAAAAGAGCAAAGAAGTTATTGAGAATCCAATTGATGCTATGATAATCAAGTAGAGAAACTAAATAAAGAACAAAAGTTTTGGCTAAAATAAAGATTGAAGTCATCACCTTGAAAAAGTTTGTTAAGTTGCAGGAAGGATTAGAAATATAAATGTCTATACCTAGGTACATCCTGGTAAGTTTTCCAAATTGCATGGGTAAACAGAAAATCTTACATCCTTCCAGACAAAAGACAAAGCACCAGATTGGTCTTGGACTACTCAGTTGCAGCAATGGAAGCCAGAAGACAGTGGAATAATTTCTATCAGTGCTGAAAGAAAGGAATGCAATCTAAGAAGGCTGTTCCCCACCAAGATGCCATTCACCTCCCAGAGTGAAAAGTGAGTATGTGCTGATTTAAATAATACATCCCACATGCAAATCAGCAGAGGGAGAAACTAAAAAAGGAAATTCAAGCTGAAGGAAGCTCCAGTCAATGCAGGAGTGACATGCAATGAACTGCGAGACGTACTGTTAAATCTAAATAAATAAAGAAAGAGAGATTAGGGATTTATAAATAAAGAATCTTAAAATTGAAGACATATAGCCAGAGAGAAAAAAGTGTAATAATAATTTTGAAATAAAAGTACCCAAAGATCTCAGCAAGTAAGAATTGGGAGAGGATCAGAGACAGGGGAAGTATTAGCAGCCTAAAGCTCTCATTTAGTGAGACTGAGGAAGCAAAAACATCCTGGGGATGAGCAGAAGGACAATAAAGCCCCTTGGTATCCTGTCTTTCTGTAATAGTGGGAAAAAAATCTATTAGAAATATGAGAAATTAGAAAATTGCCTTCAATGGAATGGAAAAGCAAATAAGAATCTCTGAAACAGAGGCAATAGACAGGAATTTAAGAAGAACCTCTGCAGTTTTCTGTTCAAGCCCTCAATTTCCTGGCTGTCAGCATTTGAATAGCTCAGCCTGAAATCAAGACACTTACCTGGTCTCCTGGTCAAGTTTCTGAGAAAATCCTTTTGGCGAGGCAGAGCAGCAGGAGGCAAAGAGTGCAGACATTGAAATCAGACAAAACTTGATGCCAATCCAAAAGCTGCCACCTTGCAACTCATTCTGATCCATTGATCTTACAAGGTTGTTGTGAAGAACAAGTGAAATAAGACGTGAACCTGTAGCGCAGTGCCTAGCACCAGTAGCTGTGCTGCAGTGTTGGTTTTTACTTTTACTTTCCCAAACTAAAAGAGGTTCCTGAAAACAAAACAAACAAACAAAAAAAACTTATTTTATTTTTTCCAGTTGGGATAGCTCCAGTGTCAGGTGTGGGTAAGGACAGATGCATCAGACTTTGAAATAGTTATTAGCTCAGATTCATTTTGTGGATCTTAAAATACTGCAGATGGGTGAGGGGGAATGACGTTCTAATAAACAAGGGCTGAATAATATATGCAGGCATATTTATATCTTGGAACGATATAAAACATAACAAAATAAGTAGAATGAGATTTTCATGAAGCAGTGAAATTACCTTTAAACTTCACAGCGGCACACACTTATAATCCTATTGAGGCAGGAGGATCGCAAGTTCAAGGCCAGTCTCTACATAAAAATAAAAAGGGAAGAGTAGGAGATCAGTGATAGAGCACTTACCTAGCATTAATGAGTCCCTGAGGAGGGAGGCATCTTTAATGATTTTCCTGGAATATTTTTCTGGAAAAAAAAAAAAAGGACAATTCTTCCTACCTTGTACTTGAAAAGACTTCACTTTATTTGCTTTGTAACAACCCATTTACCCAGGTCTGCAGTTTGTTATTTGGGTGATTCACATACCCTGTAAAATACCTTCGATCTTCATTAGCTGCATTCATTTTCCTCATCACTTCTCATTTAGTTTCCATTCAGGCCACATTTAAATGATAAAAGGTACAGTCTGATAAGAAAATTAATATAAATCAAGACAGTTTATAAATTTTATTTCCCTATGACATTACCCCAAATATAATTTTTTTTTCCAAAATGTGTCTGTTCTTGACTTGTCTGTGTTAAATGCATCAGATCCACTTTCTTTGGAGCCTGGCACAGATTTGAGTCATCCTTGGTCATTTGCTCCCTACAACCAAGCCAGGATCAGTTCTGTGGATTCTGCCTCAGCAGTGGCTCTGCTATCCCTTGTTTTTGTTCATTCCTACTACCAATTCCTGGCCCCGATCTCCCTTGTCACAGCTCCTGCAGGTCTCTAGAATGATTCTCTCCATTTTCCAATAAACTCATACCAAGAGTCCTGTGAAATTTCCTGACACCCAGCTCTGATCGTATGATGGCTCTGTCAGGACCTCTCTCTACTGGTCCAGAATAAAGCTCACAACCTTCAGCCTTTAACTTTCAACCTTTGCTCTCTGCTTTTTTGCTCAGTTTTCCACTCCCACACTACCCTTCAGTTAAATTGGATTCACAATTTTCCCAAATAGTGAAGGCTCCCTTAACATGTGGGATGTGGAAGAATGTGAGTCTTCGCTTGAACAAATTCCCTTCCACCCTCAGGTCTATCTGTACAAATCCTATCCATCCTTTAGGTAGACAAGATCCCCACTCTCAACTCCCATAGTCCTTGGTTTAGATATCTTTCATGATATCTGTCATTATTCTTGCTGTTTTGGTGTGTGTGTGTAATACTCCCATTCAGGGTGAGGGCTGAGTTCTGTGTAGATTTGCTGCAGCTACTTGCACAGAGCTGACCCTAAAAGGAGTCAGCAGATGTCTGTTGAATAAATTTATGAATTCATTTATGGAATCGGTTTCCTCCAAAACAAGATTAAGTTTTATTAAAGATTAGTTTCCTACCAGGGTCTCTGATATTTGGGCAAGGTTTATTGCATTATGGATAAAGTAAGTTTTAATTATATACCAACACGCCATATATATATTCATTCCCACTACCAATTCCTGTCCCATATCTCCCTTGTCAAACTCCTGCAAGTCTCTAGAATGACCTTCTGTGTGTGGTTCTCTCCATTCTCCAATAAATTCACACCATATATTTATATAAACATATAAATATATGTATGGTTCAAGGCCAAGGTCAGTCTGTGCAAAAAAATAAATAAATAAATAAATATATATATATATATATATATATATATATATATATATATATATATATATCTGAAATGTCCCCCCAAAGCTCATGGGTATCCAATGCTGCAGTGTTTAGAGGTGCAGTCTATGGGAGGTAATTGGATCATCAGGGCTCTAACTTCATCAATGGACTGATCCACAGGTGGATTCATAGCTTAAGGGGCTAGTGGGAGGTACTATTTAGTTGGAGGAAGTAAATCACTGGAGGAGTGTCTTTGAAGGGTATATTTTGTCCTTTGTTCATTCCTCTCTCACTTTTTCTGCTTCCTGGTTGCCATGTGATAAGGAGTTTTGCGCCACCATGCACTCCCCATCATGATGTTTTGCTTTATCAGGCCCAGAAACAACAAAGCCAAGTGATCATGAACTGAAACCTCTGAAACTGTGAGCCCAAATAACTTTTCCTCCTTTAAACTGATTTTCTCAGGTATTTTGATACAGTGACAAAAAGCTAACACAACTTGTCCTTGGTCCTTGTCCCCGATACCCCATCCAATAATGAGGTCAAGGTTTTGAGAAAAAGAAAAAAGAGGTTTAATGGCTTTGCTAGCAAAGGAGAAACACAAGGCACTCCTGTCCCAAAGGCTGTGATTCTAATGTCAGGGGGAACAGGAGCTTTTAAAGAGGTAATTCAAAAGCTACTCTCCAACTCTGCCTATTAGGAATCATAATTCACTTGTAGCCTTGAGAGATAGCCATTTCTTGGATTCACAAATCCAGCCTCGAAGGCTGAATTCCTTCATTCCTCTGGTTTGTAAGTTGAAGGACAGATAATTTGGTTGAGGTTGGGAGGAAGGAAAATCTTGTTTCCCCCATGGTTAGAGAGGAGGAGAGGGAGAAGAGAAAGGAAAAATGTCAATCATAAAATAAGCTGCAGTGGCAGGCAGCAAAGGTTACGTTCAAAGTATAAAGTGAACCCCTGTTACATTTTCCCTATTGTCAATATCTATCTTCCCTTTTTAGGGAAAAATGGGTAACAAAATCTCCAAGTTGCTTCTTTCTGAAATTGGGCAATGAAGGGGGTCTTAGAATGTAAAGCTTTTATTTGTTGTCATTGTGTTCTTTTGGACTTTTACCAGAAGGGATAGAGTGGTATGATGATTCTAACCTTTGTACGGGCCTGGTAGAAGCACACTCATATATAGCAATTAATATTTGATTGTGGTACATACTGTTTTAATCTAGTTTATTTTGCTATGGCCAAATTTCTCACTCTCCCCCAGGGTACCAGGAAGGCTCTCTAATATACTATTTCTTTTGGGGTTGAATTTAAACCTGCTTCTGGGGATACCTTTATTGAGGAGAGCAATTGGCAACATTTTATCCCATTGCAAGTGGATTTCTTGGCATAATTTAGCTACCTGTCCTTTTAAAGAATGATTTATTTTTTCCTGTTTTCCCTGTAGATTAGGGTCCCCTGGATGCATGTAACTTCCATTGACTATCCGATGCTTTGCTTACTTTTTGAGTCACTTCTGCAATGAAAGATGGCTCACTATCACTTTGCATCGAGAAGGGGATCCCATATCTTGGTTATCAGTTCCTTCAAAAGGATTCTAGTTATTTCTAATGCCATTTTTATTCTGATTGGATAAACCTCAACTCACCTAGAGATGGTATCAACTGTACAATTATCTGAAGTTTCTTGTGGCATAAGCCATTGGGTAAAATCTATTTGTCAATCATGAAAAGACTGTTTTCAACATACTACAGTGACACAGCCACATCAATGTTTATGGCAGCTCAGTTCACAATAGCTAAACTCTGGAACCAACCTACGTGCCCTTCAACAGATGAATGGATAAAGAAAATGTGGCAGATATACACAATGGGATATTACTCAGCCTTACAGAAGAATGAAATTATGGCATTTGCCGGTAAATGGATGGGGCTGAAGAATATCTTACTAAGCAAAATAAGCCAATCCTAAAGAACAAAAGTCTGAATGTTTTCTCTGATATGCAGAAGCTATTTCACAATAAGAGGAGCTAGGGAAGAATACAGGTAGTTTGAATTAGAGAGAGAGGAGGGAAAGGAGGAGAGGGGATACTTGGGTAGGAAGGACAGTAGAATGAATCTGACATTATTACCCTATGTGCATATATGATTACATGACCTGTGTAATCCTACATCATGTACAACCAGAAGAATGAAGAGTTATACTCCATTTATGTATGATGTCCCCAAATACATTCTATTGTCATGTATAATTAATTAGAACAAATTTTTTTAAAGGCCATATTTTTATATAATGTATCCCTTTTACAGTAGACTGCCTTTTAGTCTTTGGATTGTTTTGGAAATGCAAGACACAGTTCTGAGTCACTTGTTAAACTGTCTGTTGATGGTGTGGCCCTCACAAATGGGGCTTGATGAAATTTACCAAGGTATCTTTCCCACAATGAACACTTTCATGTAGGTGTTTTATCAAGACCAGACCAGTGTTTCAGAGGAGGATGAGCCCAGGGGAATTCCATCTGCACTTGGCAGTGCTGTCCCAGGGGTTAAACTCCCATTACCTGGCCTGTTTCTCATCCTCCTCAGTATAACAAGGTTTGTATTGGCAGGGCAGCAGGGCAGCAGGGCAGGTGGTGGGGGGTTCTGATTCAAACTGTGGGATTGGGTCCCTGAAAAACGTTTGTTCTTTGTAGCCCATTTGGTTGTTCTACCAGCAGCCTGATTCCTCTTGGCCAAGTAAGTATCAATCTTCTGATGACTGGAATAGTGCATGAATGCCAACTGCTTAACTTTGACCACAGCCGTTCTAATGCCAGTATTTTAAGGGCATGTTCTCAGCTGTGAAGAGCCCTTTTTCTTTCCAGGTAGCTCTATGTGCATGTACTGTCAGGAAACTATATTTTGAGTCAGTATAAATGCCTACTTTTCTTTGGATGGTCAGAGCTCTTATCAGAGAAATTAGCTTGGTTTTCTAGGCCGATGTTTTTAGAAGTTTTCCATGACCACAGATACCCAGCTATCTGCTGGCTATTGTTCACGAGGTTGCCCCCATCAGTGAAGAGGCCCCCATCTAGCTCAATGACAGGCTGATCAAACAAATCCAAGGTGCTAGAATGAACAGTCTCCAAGATCTCTGACCAGTCATGTTGTACTGACCAATTATCAAATGGTAGCAACAGGGTTGCTGGTTTTAAGGGGAAAACCATTGGGGGTTTTTGTTTGTTTGCTGCTATTGTTGTTTTATGTTTGATATCTGGATTGTCTGATAGGTCAGCCTGCTATCTCCCCATCCTTCCAGCACTTGGCCAGTAGCCATCCTTTTGCTGTGTGGTCAAGCCATTTCAATAAATAAGCCACTACAAGGGGCTGTAACTTGTTTCTCATGAACATATAGTCTGAATTCCTTTTGTAAGTCAAGCAGACATAGGGCAGGGCCTGTCAGGAGGCTTTGTTTTAACTTTTTTAAGGCAGTTTCGTCTTCCAGGGTCCAAGTCAAAGGTGCTATTTCTGTTCCATTTATGCCTTCATACAGGGTTTTAGCAATTAATTCAAAGTTAGGGATCCAAGTATAGCAGAATCCTGACATTCCCAATAACACACATATCTGTCTGTAATTCTTGGCTTCTCTAAAGCTCAAGATAGCTTGCTTTTGATCTGACATCAAACTTCAGGATTTTTGCTAATCTGGAATCCCAGATAAGTGACTTGCTGTTTATAAATCTGAGCCTTCTTAGTGAATACCTCATATTCACATGAGGGTAGATGGTTTAATACAGTAATAGTATTTGAAAGGCGATGTTCATAGTCAGGTCTAGCTGTAAGCAGGCCATCTACATATTGCAAAAGGATTCCTTGGTCTAGCTGTAGATCAAGATTCCCAAGTCTTTTGCTAGACTGTCATTAAACAGAGTTAAAGAGTTTTTAAATTCCTGAGGTAGAACAGTCCAGCAATACTGCATACTTACTTTGGTATCAGTAAGTAAGCCAATAGAATTGGGACTTCCTTCCAGGGAGATGCAAAAGAATGCATCCTTTATCTTTAGCGCTGTGAACCAGTCAGTTACCTGTAATGGCAGTTAGCAGGGTGTCTGGATTTGGTACTGTGAGCTGAATATCTTAAGTAATATTATTTATAACTCTCAGGTCTTGCACAAAATGGTACTTACCAGTGTGAGGTTTCTTAACAGGCATAATGGTTATATTGTAGGGGAACCAGCAGGGCCAAATCAATCCATGCTTCAAAAATTTGTGTAGAAGTTTGGTTTCCTATCAGTGCCTCTCTTAAAGTGGGGTGGGGGGATGATTTGCTCTTCCTGGGGCAGGTTACCTCCTCCTTAAATAATATCTGGATTATGGTAGCATTGACTTCCCTTCCTGGGATCCCATAAGCCCATACAGCCTTTCTCACTTTTTAGTAGCTTTCCAGCAGAGCAGGCTGGTTTCCTTTCCCTGGATGGTAAGTGAAAGCTGGAATCAGAGCATGTGTTCTGGTGGCACTTGCAGATGAAATCATTGCTTTTTGGTGAGGTCATCCAAGTATTTAATCTACACAACAGCCTCATCCCAGGAGAGGGGTTGGACAATCTGGCAGGCATAAGAAACTATGATTCAATCTTCATTTTCCCAGGCCCCATTCAAGAGGTTGGAGCACAGGATGTGACTGAGACTAACATGGCGCTCTGGTACCCAGAGTCTCTTATTGGACCTTTCCCTTAGAGAAGACATATTGGTTTTCAATGGAGGGAGGCCTTCCTATCCTTTTCTTTGGGCTTCCTTAAAGACCCGTTTGTAGGGGTTGCCAATGAAACATGAGTTGGCTTTGAGTTCTATTCCTCTATTCTATTATATACTTTAAATATAACATCAAGAAACTGTGAGATATTTGTGTCAATTTGGCTCCTCCATCCACTGAAGCTTTTCTTTATGTCCAGGGCACTCAGGAATTTTTAGGGGCCTCTCTCTGCAGAAACCAACAGAGTCAAGAGGCAGGTGCCTGCATACTTGGGGATTCCAGGAGGACCTTGTATCTGCTCAGCTTTGAGGTCAGCAAGCAAGGCTCACCCAGAAATGTCTGGCGTCAGGGGGAAGCTAAGTGGTTCAGAGCCCGGGAGGTTGGGGAACAAGTCAGGGCAGTCTTGTCTCTCTCTGGCTACTCTGGCCTCAGGTTATTGTCAGGTTCTGAGGGTCTTTGTCCTGGGCACTGAGATAACAGGTGGCTGCTCTTTATCTCCACATTGGCATGGCCCCTGCTGCTTGTGGGGCAGCTGCAGTGGGAAACCAGGGACTTTACCTTTTTTAGTCAGAACTTAGGACCCTAAAGTTATTCAGCTCATTTTTATAGCTGCTGCTTTTGTCCAGAGCCCAAGAGGACAAAAAAAAAAAAAAGCAGTTTTTTTTTTCTCTACTGGAGCCATCTGTTTTCTAGCCATTTCTTTCTCTTTTTCCTGCATGTAGTTATTTATCCTGCCAGATCCCCTATGCAGTTGTTTATCTTTCCTGTCTTACCATGCATTTGGGTTGATGGGTTACTATTATAGCAAGAATTGCTGGGCTCCAATGACAGATGTCCCCTGGCTAAATGAGGCGTCCTGTCAAAGTTTAAACAAGGAAACCATTCCTTTCCCCAGGTTATAATCCAGCAGTGCTGATACCCACTACACTGCCATGTCCTTTTTGATTAGCAGCACTTGTCACCATGGGCAAAAGGGGCTGGAAGGCAGGGCAGGGGTCAAAACCTCTTTGCCCATTGTTTTTACAGCTCAGGCAGCTTTTCTGGGATTTTGCCCCAGCCCAGGGCTGGTGTCTCTGACCCACATGGGATGATCTGTGGCTGCCTGGGGCTGGGCAGCCCTAGTGCTTGACCTGCTAGCATTGGATCAAAAGGATTTAGATTTCTCTATCTCTCTCTCTTTTTTTTTAACCTTTCTTCTAGTGTCCTGATATTCTTTCACACCAGAGGCAGTACCTTTTTTATACTATCAACTTAAGTATCTGACAGTACAAACTCCTCATCAGGCAACTACATAAATGCCTGCACATACAGTATTTCTTCCATTTTCCTGACCTCTGCCAGACCAACTTCAACTGCAAGATTGTGTATTAATTCAGAATACATTGAATGGCCAGAAACAACTAATCTCTGTTTCAGAGCAAAATATGGCAAATGCTACAAGAAAGTGAAAATAAAGTTATATGGAAGTCAAAGAAAGAAAGAAAAACAAACAAATAGCTCTATGGGAGTTCAAAGGTGGAGAGAGGCCATCCCACTGGGGAAAGATCTGAAGAACTGGTGTTTGAGCTGGACCTTGGAGGGAGTCGTTATTTTGGTAGAAAGCAATGAAATGAGGCAGAGTACATTTTAGGCAGATAGAGGCAGGAGAACAAAGCCAGTGAGGTAGGAAAGTTTTACAGTAAAACATCATGTTTTTCTTAGTCACAGCTTATACCTATATATGGCCCTTTTCGCCAATGGAAGAACCTAGTCACTTTGTATGCTGCTGCCAAGGAGTGGGTTCCTTAGCCTTTCTGATTAGCAGGTTACCCTGAACATTGCCATCATTGCCGACTTGGGAAGATGTCTCCCTTATTTGCTGATTTTGATTGCCCAGTCCAAGGTTCTCCCTGCTGGCATGATAGCACATTGTCCTGGAACAGAGAGAAAGAACTCAGAGGGACCATCTTATCTTGTCCTAAGGTGATGTGATGCTTCTCAGAGTGGAAGGGTATCTTTTAAATGTCCTGTGTGTCCTCCATACAAAGACTATTGTCTCTGTCCACAGCACAGCTTTAAAGTTGATAGTTTATCAGGGACATCACTTTGAGGAGGGTGAAATGGAAAAGAAACAGTTACTTTGGTGGAGTGTGAGAAAAAGTGGATGGATGGGGCATTGTCCTCTGATAACTAGGCTTAGATGATTATTTATTTGGTATCCTAATATCCTAATCTCTCTAGGGATTTAACAATATTCTGACAAAGTTTATTGCATGTCACTCTCATATATATATATATATATATATATATATATATATATATATATATATATTTATTTTTGGATTCCAGGATTGAACTCAGGTGCACTGGACCATTGAGCCACATCCACAGCCATATTTTGTATTTTTATTTAGAGATAGTGTCTCACTGAGTTGCTTAGTGCTTCACTTTTGCTGAGGCTGCCTTCAAACTCGCGATCCTCCTGTCTCATCCTTCTGAACTGCTGGGATCACAGGCAAGTGTCACCACACTGGCTCATTTCTATTCTTGAGTTTCCCTTAGCTTTAGGTCTCTTTTCGTAGTCTTTCCCTCAGCTGAGATACATGTGGGATGTGATTTTTAAATCTGCAGGTATTCATCCTTTAGTCTGGGAGGAGGTAGCAGGAATCAGTATGGAGGCTTCACTTAAAGGTAGAATTTGGATGCACAAAATAAGAGTTGCTCACTGGGCCAGTGGTGCACACCTGTAATCCCAGTGGCTCAGAAGGATGAGACAAGAGGATTGTGAGTTCAAAGCCAGCCTCAGCAAAAGCAAGGCACTAAGCAACTCATTGAGATCCTATCTCTAAATAAATACAAAATAGAAATCTCCATACTGCTTTTCAGATTGGTTGCACCAATTTGTAGTTCCACCAGCAATGTAAGAGTGTGTCCTTTTCCCCAAATGCTCACAAACACGAATTGTTGTTTGTATTCTTAATAGCTGCCATTCTGACTGGAGTGAGATGAAATCTTAGAGTAGTTTTGATTTGCATTTCTCTAATTGCTAGAGATGTTGAACATTTTTTCATATATTTGTTGATTGTATATCATCTTCTGAGAGTGTCTGTTCAGTTCCTTGGCCCATTTATTGATTGGGTTATTTGGTTTTTTGGTGTTAAGATTTTTGAGTGCTTTATATACCCTAGAGATTAGTGCTCTATCTGATGTGCATGTGGTAAAAATTTGCTCCCATTCTGTAGGCTCTCTATTCACTTCACTGATTGTTCCTTTTGCTGAGAAGAAGCTTTTTTGAGTTTGAATCCATCCAATTTATTGATTCTTGATTTTAATTCTTACTCTATAGGAGCTTATTAAGGAATTTGGGGCCTAATCTGACATGATAGAGATTTGGACCTACTTTTTCTTCTATTAGGTGCAGAGTCTCTGGTTTTATTCCTAGGTCCTTGATCCACTTTGAGTTGAGTTTTGTGCATGGTGAGAGATAGGGGTTTAATTTCATTTTGTTGCATATGTATTTCCAGTTTTCCCAGCACCATTTGTTGAAGAGGCTATTTTTTCTCCAATATATGTCTTTGGCACCTTTGTCTAATATAACTTTAGTTATGTGGGTTTGTCTCTGTGTCCTCTATTTTGTACTATTGGTCTACAAGTCTATTTTGGTGCCAATATCATGCCATTTTTGTTACTATACCTCTGTGGTATAATTTAAGATCTGGTATAGTGAAGCCACCTGCTTCACTCTCCTTGCTAAGGATTATTTTGGGTCTCTTGTTTTTCCAGATGCATTTTGGAAAACTGGGAATGTAACCACCATTTTTTTTTAAAGAGAGAGAGAGAGAGAAGAGAGAGAGAGAGAGAGAGAGAGAGAGAGAGAGAGAGAGAGAGAATTTTTAAATATTTATTTTTCAGTTTTCGGTGGACACAACATCTTTATTTTGTTTTTATGTGGTGCTGAGGATCGAACCTACTGCCGCGTGCATGCCAGGCGAGCGCGTTACCGCTTGAACCACATCCCCAGCCCTGTAACCACCATTTGACCCAGCCATCTCACTCCTCGGTCTATACCCAAAGGACTTAAAAACAGCATAGTACAGGGCCTCAGCCACAACAATCTTTATAGCAGCACAATTCACAATAGCTAAATTGTGGATCCAACATAGATACCCTTCAGTAGATGAATGAATAAAGAAAATGTGATACACACACACACACACACACACACACACACACTGGGATATTACTCAGCATTAAAAGAGAATAAAATTATGGCATTTGCAGGTAAATGGATGGAGTTAGGGAAGATAATGCTAAGTGAAGTTAGCCAATCCCCAAAAAACCAAATGCCAAATGTCTTCTCTGATATAAATGCTGATTCCTAATAGGGGTCAGGGGGGAGCTTGGGAGGAATAGATGAACTTTAGATAGGGCAAAGGGGAGGGAGAGGAAGGGGGGCATGAGGGTAGGAAAGACAGTGGAATGAGATAGACATCATTACCCTAAGTATATGTATGAAAACACGAATGGTATGATTCTACTTTGTGTTCAGCCAGAGACATGAAAAATTGTGCTCTATGTTGTAATATTAATTGAATTGAATTCTGCTGTCATATATAACTAATTATAATAAATAAAATTTTTAAAAATTAAAAAAAGAAAAAATACAACATAAAGTTGGGGATGTGGCTCAGTGGTCGAGTGCCCCTAAGTTCAATCCCTAGTAACCCCCACCCCTGGGGGGAAAAAAAAAAAAAAAGAGCTGCTCACCTAGAGATGTTTCTGGTGGAAAAAGCTCTTGCTCATTTACCTGCAACTGTAACTTGAGATCATCACATTTCTAATAAATATCTTCATAGTAAGATTCCCTGACCCCACTAGTAGGATTTGGAACCCAGGTCCTTCTAGAACAACGCCCACATATTTTAAGAATGTCTTGCATGTGTGTAACCGGTCAGTCCCCTTTGTTCCTCCTCACTGCTAGCTTAATACTGCAGGCAATGAATCTTGAGAATGACTGATCCTGGAGCCCGTCACTGCATCTCCTGAGGGAGAGGATACCACATTCCCTGTTGTGAGCCCAGCACAACCTTTCCATTGGTCCCTCACAGCCCCTCAAAGACAAAGTCGAAATGAATGATATATCACTGAGTGTTCAAACACAGTGAGGTGGATTGTATGTAGTACAGAAACTCATAGTACCTTTAGATGTGGCCTCTCTGAGTCCCCAGGCTCAGAGTCTTTAAAAGGGTCATTTTCTACTCCTATAACATGGAGAATAGCCCTAGCCTCCACAAAAATGCTCATACTCCTTCTTATTTTATCCTGCTGGAAAAGAGGAAAACATTTTCTTCTAGTTCAAGTCTATGCTTCAAGTCTCTTTAACTCACCCAGAACCTGCCTCTTTCCAGAATGACTAGGAGAAAACGGTCACACCTTTTATGGAAATCTGCCAGTCTCCTTCTTCCACTCACCCTGTGGTCTGGTCCTTTGGTTCCAGCAGGATATTCATAAAGAAAACTGTCTGACATCAATAACTTCCCAAGTTTTGGCTTATTCCTTCCAGAACAACACCAAGAAAGGAATGCTCCACATCAGTCCAGACCCTTTCCACAGTCTTCTGCAGAGTGAGGTGACCATGGGGCCATCTTGTAAGACTCTGCAGCTGGTCTCCTGTGGCCCCAGCTAGAACACACAGGGTTCACAGAAAGCAAAGAACCATTTATTCCAAAGTAACAACAAACTCCAGAGAGCAAGAATCCAATACATATGACCATCCAGAGAATTTAGCTGTTTTTTTTTAACATTCTGTACAGAGGTAAACAATGACATCAGTTTTCCTAAAAGCAAAAGGGTAGGGGGCTTCTTGATTCTTCGATTCATATTTATGTTATTAAAAATCTATCTGAAAATGTTTCTCCAGAACAAAAAAAAATTTACCAAAAGTAAATTCAAAATGTGCTTGCAACTTTTTAAGAAAATGTTTTTAAATTTTTATTTATTTATGTATATGTGGTGCTGAGAATGGAACCCAGTGCCTCACACATGCTAGACAAGTACTTTCCCACTGAGCTACAACCCCAGACCCGCGTGTAACTTTTAAGACATATTTTTCACCAGCTTTTTTTTTTTCTGGTATCAGGGATTGAACCCAAGGGTTCTTAACCACTGAGTCACATCCCCAGCCCTTTATCCCTTCTCCTTCTTCTTCTCCTCCTCCTCCTCCTGCACCACTTCCTCCTCTTCTTGCTTCTTCTTTTTTCTTTTGAGACAGAGTCTCTTTAAGTTGCTTAAGACCACACTAAGTTGTTGAGATTGCCTTGAACTTGAGATCTTCCTGCTTCAGCCTCCCAAATCACTGGGATTACAGGTATACACTAATCACATCTGGCTCATCATTTTTTGTCATCAAAGTTTCTGAAAATATCAGGGCATTCTATGACACATATCCATATCTCCTACCTGACAAAGATTTGAAGGTATCTACGTTTCATACATTGCTAGAAAATATTTAACTATTGTATTTGTTGATGATGATGTAAATTGTGAATCTCTGTAAGTGCCTGTTGCTTGCCAGGGACCAAGAATGACTATTTCTTTACAACCTGCTGTAAAACAAGATTGCCTGCTTTCAGAAGAAGGCAAGATGAACTGCATCTCTCTCAGCTCCAAGTCCTATGGATGTTCACCTGATCACCAGATAACTTTGTCCTCTATTCTTACATTATCTGTTTGCACTGTTTTGATAATAGTTTTGCCTTCTTTTTTCTTTTAAGTTAGAAACCCAAGTGTGTGGAGTCTTGTCCTAAGAGCAGATACAGTGTACGTCTATGAATCTGAACCCAGCTCACAGGATCGAGGATCTTATCCTACACTGAAAACTATTATCTTCTGTGTCTCAAATTAATTTCAACTCTTGGCCAATATCTTATCAACCTTGTGGTAAATTTAATTTCAGTTTTGTTTTTTTTTTATTGGAGGAGGGAGTTCCTTCCCCTTCTTAGAATTATATAAGAAATCAGGAAACCAATGCAATGAAAATAAAAAAGCATATGCTGAGAAAATAAAGAAAATAACTTTAGGCTTCAGTCCATATCAGTAGTCACTGATATACTTGTTGCTTAAGTCTGCATAGTACTTTCCAGGATCCTACTTTGTGCTGAGACTGGAGACAGAGGCTCAGAGACCAGCCTTACATTCTTTCTCAAATGCTTCCAAGGGTTAGGGCACTGATCCCTACCACAAAAACCACGTCCTTTCCTTTACTATCTACAGAGGTTTCTAGAAGCTTGCCTCCCCACCCTACCCAAACCCTAAATACCATAATCTCTTCAATCACTTTAGGCTTTTGATAAACAGAAAAAAAACAAAAACAGGAGGAGAAACTGTCCTGGAGCAGCTTCTTTTAGCCCCCGAGGCAAAAGAACACAAAGAAATAGTTCTCACACGTAGACTGAGGGAAGGAAAATACAAAAAAAAAAACCTTCAAAAGCTGTAATCTTTCTGATTTCTCTAAAGCAGCAAAACTAAGACACAAATTAACATCTTTTTTTTTTTTTTTAAAGTTGTCCTGCAACAACTCCATAGAACAAGAATAGGCTGGGGCCTACTAAACAGAGCTCTGTCTGAAGGCCTGTTCTGACCTTCAACAACCTGTTATCTGGTAGCAGAGCAAACACAACAAATCCTTGTTTCAGAGAAAAATATGGCAAATGCCACAAGAAATTGAAAATAAAATTATATGGAAGTAAAAAAAAAACAAAAGAAAGAAAGAAGGAAGGAAGGAAAGAAAGGAAGAAAGAAAGAAAGAAAGCTCTATGGAAGTTCAAAGGTGGAGAGAGGCCATCCCCCTGGGGAAAGAGCTGAAGAACTGGTATTTGAGCTGGACCTTGGAGGGAGTCGTTATTTTGGTAGAAGGCAGTAAAGTGAGGCAGAGTACATTTTAGGCAGATGGTGGCAGGAGAACAAAGCCAGTGAGGTAGGAAAGTGTTATTTGGCTGGAGCACAGGGAAATCTAAGAACTGAAGAGAAAACCTAGTTCAACTGGGCAAGATGGGGAGAACAGAGTGTGAGGGTGGACTAGAGAGATGTGAGATGTGATGCTGCAGGAATTGGATGAGGTCCTTAACAGATCCAATGCATCATAAGGACTCATTAGTAGAGGGTTTGAGTAGCTCATATGGCAATGCAAAAACAGCCTTGGGGCAGGGGTGCAGTTAGGAGAGCAGTCTCTAATAAGTCCTTAAGGGAAGTTTCTGACCTCCAGCACTTAGAAATTTCATCTGTTTTTCTATGATAAGAGGATATTTGAGCTGGGCAGTGGTGGGGCACACCTATAATCCCAGTGTCTAGGGAGGCTGAGGCCAGAGGATAGGGAGTTCAAAGCCAGCCTTAGCAATTTAGAAAGGCCCTAAGCAACTAGCAACACCCTGTCTCTAAATTAAAAAAAAAAAAAAAAAGCCTGGGAATGTGGCTCAGTGGTTGAATGCCCCTGGGTTCTATCCCTGGTACAAAAAAAGAGAGAGAGAGAAAGAGAGAGAGGAGTGGTAGGAGGGAGTGTGTGGCACATTCTGTTTTCAGTCTAGGGCCTTAGCTAGATTCTATACACTGGAAAAGTTTCAACTGTCTCCTGCTACAAAGCTTTAATTCTGGTGGGAGAATTTTGAGATGGGCGGAGTAGATGGAGGATGTTTACATACTAGAGCTTTCTTTGCAGCGCAACCATGAATCTCTGTGTAAAATCCTCTGTCTTTGGAGCAATAGGGGTGTTTTTATAATAAAAGAACAGAAACAAAACAACTAGCTTTTCATTTTTAAAATTTGCATTATCAAGGGCAAAAAGGTCATGGTGATTTAGTTGCTATGATCTTTTATTTAATTCCTTTTTTATTAATTCATTCAATAAATGGAGCTCCTACATAGTGGAAATCTACTAATTTTGCCTGCTTAGCCTCTAGTCTACACTTTCCTCTTCTGATTTTCCTTGGTCTGTTTGGTTTAGTGGAACAGGTTTCAGCCTTGACTCCAGAGGCACACACACATGTGCAGGCCAGGTCAGAGATCAAGCCCTGCCGGTCACAGCAAGTGTGTCAGGGAGCCCTTGTGATACAACCAGGGCCTGTAGAGTTGGATTCCTCAACTGACATAGAAAGATGGTGAAGAAAATTCCCTTAGCTTGCCAAAATTGAAACTCAGATTTCAGGTGGCAAGCCTATAGGTATTGGGAACCATCTTAACCACAAAGACAGATTTTTAGAGTCAAGAACTGGGGCAAGGAAGATGGAGTCCAAATAAGCTGTTTGAGGCCCTTTGTCTACCCTGATCTGATTACCCTCTGGACTTTGCAATGACACAAGCTTGTTTTGTTCTGGTCAGTTTAGGTCACATTGTGTCATTTGGAACTGAGCAAGTCCAAATTGAAACAACTCAGAATACTGGCTTGGTACCACGCGGTGTATAGCTGTGAACAGCATCCCAGGTTTATTGTTTGTACCCCATCAAATAAGCAGCAATAAAGCCCAGCCCAATACCAGCCTATGTTATGGCATATAGTTAATGGAATCCACTCAGAAAAAATAAAACTACTCTCTGTTTCTTCCAGCCTGAGTACCTCATGAATATTTTTTTAAACTATGAAGTCAGAAACCAGTTGACCAATTTCAGACAGGAAGGCATGGAGTCATTACTGAGTTGGCCACATTGTTGAATTTCTGTCCTTGTTTGATAGTTTTCTCTTTTGCCAAAGGTTCACCATGTCCTTCCTGGGCAGACTGAATCTATTTTTTTCTTTTACCTAGCTGTGTGTCCTTGAGCGAAATATTTCATCTATGTGTTCCTAAACATTCTCATCTGTGAAATGGGATGGGGAAAAATGATATCTACTGTCTTACCTTAAAAGATCTATTTTTTTTATTATTATTATTTGTTCTAATTAGTTACACATGACAATAGAATGTATTTTGACATATTGTACACAAATGGAGCACAGTTTCTCCTTCCTCTGGTTGTACACGGTGCAGAGTCACTCCAGTAGTGTAATCATAGATGTAATTATGTCTGTCTCATCCTACTGTCCCTCACATCCCCAGAGCCCCACCGCCCCCCACTCTCCTCTACACAAACCAAAGTTCACTCCCCTCTGCACAAACCAAAGTTCCCTCATTCTTTCCTATCCTCTGCCCCACTATGGGGGCATCCTCTTATCAGAAAAAACATTCTGCTTTGGGTTCTGGGGGATTGGCTTATTTTACTTAGCATGATATTCTTTAGTTCCATCCATTTACCAGCAAATGCCATAATTTCATTCTTCTTTAAGGCTGAATAATTTTCCATTGTGTATATGTACTACATTTTCTTTGTCCATTCAGCTGTTGAAGGGCATCTAGGTTGGTACTGTAGCTTAACTATTGTGAATTGTGCTGCTATAAACATTGATGTGGCTGTGTCACTGCAGTGTGCTGATTTTAAGTCCTTGGGTATAAACTGAGGAGTGGGATAGCTGGGTCAAATAGTGGTGCCATTCCAAGTTTTCTAAGGAATCTCCATACTGCTTTCCATATTGGCTGCACCAATTCGCAGTCCCACCAGCAATGTATGAATGTGCCTCGCCAACACATTATTGCTTGTATTCTTAATAGCTGCCATCTGACTGGAGTGGGTTGAAATCTGAGTAGTTTTGATTTGCACTTCTCTAATTGCTAGAAATGATGAACATTTTTTCATGTTTGTTGATCGATTGTATTTTTACTTCTGTGAGGTGTCTGTTCAGTTCCATTAGTTGATTGGGTTATTTGTTTTTTGGGTGTTAAGTTTTTTGAGTTAAAAGATCTATTTCTGCAATGTGATAATAACATATGTATGCATATATAATCATACACACATACACAACATTTAAAAATTTTGAAGTTGAATAAAAAAAGGGATACAAAATGCAGATTCAAATAGTATAAAGCAAATCTTTACTCTGGATTGAAAACACAAGCACACTGATCTGCTGGTCAGTTTCTAATGACAAGTTCTCTGGAGGAAAAAGAAAATACCTCAATTTAGAGCATTGACTAATTTCCATGGTACCAATACTTGCGATATGGCCTATTTTTTTTTTTTTTAATTTTAATCTACAAATTTGCTTGCCGAATTCCTGAATATCAGCCCTCAGGGGGCTGTATGAGTCCGTGCCAGCACTTTGTTGCTTAGATACATTGGTTAACCTCACCTGCCCCAGTTTCCTCATTTATCAGAACACCTATTTGACCATATCCTTACTCCAGTACATTTTATCAAAGGCCAATCAATCTTCGATTGTATTAGATTACTTCCTTCCGGTAATATTTTTCCCCCTCATCAGCTCTAATTCTGTACTATTTCTTCCTCTCGAAAGAAACTGTTGTGGTTGTGTTTTCACTATGTGGATATTCGCTACGGATGTTTTAAGCAGATGACCAATTCCTTGAGCTTGTATAAGAAAGCTCCTCAAACTTCTGAGGGAAATTCGCTCTCTCCTTGTTGCTTGAAATCTCTCTAGGAATTGCTCACTGGGGGTTTAGCTCAGTGGTAGACCATCTGCCTGGCAGATGCAAGGCCCTGGGTTTGATCCCCAACACCACAAAAATAAAATAAATAACCAAACGCCTCTCTAACATGAAGCATCATGTGTTCGCCCATAAAACTGTCACATTGTCAACCACATAAAATGCTTAATGATAAAAAACACATATTGTAAGCCAATCCCAAGAAATCAAAGGCTGAATGTTCTCTCTGATATGTGGATGTTCACACACAACAGGCTGGGGTGGGGGGACAGAAATTCATTGGATTAGTCAAAGGGGAATAAAGGGAAGGGAGGGGGAGAGGAATAGGGAAGACTGTAGAATGAATCCGATGTAACTTTCCTGTGTCCACATATGAATTCATGCCCATTGTACTTTCACATCACATACAACCCCAATAATGGGATCTTAATTAGAATATGTTATACTCCGTGTATGTATAATATGTCAAAACACACTCTACTGTCATGTATAATCTAAAAAGAACAAGTAAAACATGAAGAAATTGTCGAGAATGCATCAATTCTCTTCTTGAGAGCAGGGAAGAATTCAAAACTGATCATGACTAGATTGTTACTTTTCTTACTAGAACTTGGACTTCCTTTGGGTTTCCTTGGTAGTGATATGTGATCTCTCTGTGGGTAACAAACTTCTGAAAGCACTCATGTGACCTCATTTAGCCTGTAGACAGGGTGGAGTGAGGACGTTGAGTGGCAGGCTCTGCACTAAGGGAGGCTTCAGGCAAGGACAACTTGCTGTGACCCTCTGCCATTACCTCATCTCCTGAGGCCTGTTTTCTTGCTTGCCTTGCAATAGAGAAATACAGAAACTGATATTTATGACACTATGCATGTGGTTTTCACTGTAGAATTGTTTGTAATGGTAAAAGGTTGGCAATAGCCATCAATGGAGGACTGGTTAATTAAACTATGGTCCTTTCTTATAAAAGAATACCAAGCAGCTGTCAGAGAAGAATGATGGATCTGACTGGCTTCTGATATGGAAAAGTCTTATGAATGCACACCATTAACTCTAGAATACTGTGGAGGTGTGAAAAATGGGGTGGGGGTATGGGACAAAAACAACAAAACTCAAGAGAATGGCACATTGTGGAGTGATGCAGCTCAGTGGTAGAGCACTTACTAGCATCCAGGAGGCCCTGGGTTTGATCCCTGGCAAAACACATACATGTGGTATATTGGCTACCTTTAGGAAGGAAAACTGAGCACCCGGTGATAAGAATGGAAGGAGAATTTTCACCATACGCCTTTCATATCTTTTGCACTATTTGCGTGTGTATGTATGTGGGAAGGTACTAGGAATTAAACCCAGGGATTCTCTAGGAATTGCTCATTGGGGCTTTAGCTCAGTGGCAGATGCAAGGCCCTGGGTTTGATCCCCTAGCCCTTTTAAAATATTTTATCTTGAGACAGGGCCTCACTAAGTTGCTGAAGATGGCCTTGAACTGATCCTCCTCCTTAACCTCTGGAGTAGCTGGGATTACAGGCATGCACAACCATTTGCGTTTTCTATGATGAATAGGTCTAATCTTTTCCAACACATGCACACATAGCTTTTTCACACATCATTTTTAGAAATAATTTGTGATTGTGGGAAAATGTATATATAAAGTTTAACAATTTGTGAATGTATAATTCTGTGGCATTGAATTCATTCATAATGCTGTGTACCTATCACGTACCCAAAACATATATATCCCAAACATTTTCATCAGCCCCACCAAAAACTCTGTACCAATTAAACAAGAACTCTTCAATCCCCTTATTATAATCTCCCATAACCTCTATTCTACTTTCTGTGAATTTGCCTATTCTAGGTACCTTAAATAAGTAGAATGATATAGTATTTATCCTTCTTTGTCTGGCTTATGTCACTCTTCCACATTTTTTTTTTTTTAGTCCACCTATCAGTTGGGTAAATAAAGTTGTGAAAGTCCCAAACATCTTTAGAAATAGAAAAAATCTTGTGAAATGTGTGGACATGTCTTGGACAAGGTAGTTCCTGCCTCATGTTTCCTAGGAACCCCTACATAACCTTTAAAAGATTAATGGATGATTCTGTGGGATAATACCCTCTTAATCACATAAAATAAAGTCATGTAGTCACCACCTCCCATGAACCTTGGCTCATAGATGGTTTTTTAACCAGGACCCCAGAAGTCTTCAGGAGATCCACGAATCGTTTCTGAAATTGTGTGCAAATTTTTGGTGATGCCTTTCTGAAAAAATGCTCCTAAGCACCATTGCTAAATAGAATAAATAATGCTGTTCCCTCCCATGAAATGTACGAAAAAGCCCTTTGTTCATTAAGTAGACTACATGCATGATTAATGAACCTACATCAAAAGATAAATCTCTGACATGGGTTTTACTTAAAAAGTCTGGGGCTTAAAAAATAATCCTTAGGCCAGGCATAGTGGCACATGCCTATAATCCCAGTGGCTCAGGAGGCTAAGGCAGGAGGATCATGAGTTCAAAGCCAGCCTCAGCAAGGCAAGGCGCTAAGCAACTCAGTGAGACCCTGTCTCTAAATAAAATACAAAATAGGGCTGGGGATGTGGCTCAGTGGTTGAGTGCTCAAGTTCAATTCCCAGTACCAAAACAAACAACAACAACAACAAAATGATCCTTAGAATTGGTATACTTAATGAAAATAACATGACATATTCGATTTTGTGGCTCACAGGACAGATAATAGCAAGAAAATTACAAATTATCATATAAGGGGGTGGGTTTTTTTTCCATTCATTTCATAGATACAAAGCACACACTGAGTCATCTACAGTGTGAGTGTCCAGAATATAGCAGGAAATGAAACCATGTCTCTACTTGAATCTTATTAGTAGAATTAGTACATCAGGTAAGTGCTTCAGTGGAATTGAATAGAAAGTACCTGGAGATTTTATATTTAGGGTGCTTGGGAATTCCTCTGTGAAGAAGGGCATTTGAACTAAAACCTGAGGGGCAAGAATAAACCAGCCATGTAAAGAGATGGGAAAGGGTCATTCCCATTAGAATTAACAGCAGGTGCACAAGTTTAAGCCACAGGTGAGCTGAGAGTTACTGAGTGCTGCAATGGAGCTCAGGCTCCTCTGCATCTTCCAGCCTTGGGCCTTTGAGAGCCTTTGCATCCTTTTACATCCACCCATCTTTCAGCAACCAGAGTGCTTTCAGCCCCCACATTTCCTTACTCCTACAAAACCCACTTCAGATTTTGGTTCTGTCACTGCCCTGCTTTGTGTGCAAACACCCCAGGTGACCCAACTGAACATGGAACACAGTGGGAAACAGCAGCAACACTGCTCCTGCGGGAATATTGTGATGGTGGAGATAGTAGGGACAATCACAGAGGCTGGGGGTGGGGTGGCAATGCTACCAGTGTGGCCTTGTGGGCTGACCCTCGCATTCACAGGTATCTTCAAGTCTACATGTTGCCATACATGCCATACAAAGGGTATTACCTTATTTGTGCATTAAGGTGCCATCTATTAAAAATTTAAGCATATTATATGTATATAATATATAAATATATAACTATACCATAATGTTTTGGTTTTGTATAGTGGGATACAATGAAATGGGAAGTAGTCCAGGTTTCTCTTACCCTGAAAGACCCAAATATAATGAGTTTTAAAGGAAGCTTGAGATAAAACACTGAATTTAAATTCTAGATTTCTAATATCTTGGCTGGCTACCTTTAGTAAATTTCTTAACCATGTTTGTAAGTTGGTCTGCATATAGAGATGAATATTCCAGGGTGAATTATAACAAGAATCTCCCCCATATCTAATTTAGGTGAGATTTCGATAAGATTTTTGGACTATAAGTTGATATTATAATAGAATGAGACTTTGGGGTCTAGGGATGCATGAGTCTTTGTCAAGTGAGATGGACATGGTTCACTGGGGACTAGAGATATCATACCTTATCCCCATAACTTATGAATGTTACCTTGGTAGGAAAAAGACTGTATGAGTGAGAGTACAATCTTGAGATGGAGACTACTAACCATGATTCTCAAAGTAAAAAAGGGAGGAGTCTATCATAGTGATGACATGTAGAACTAAATCTTTCCGCTGCTGGAATTTTGTTTGTTTGTGGTACTGGGGATTGAACTTTACTACATCCCCAGTGCTGCCTGAGACAAGGTCTTGCTAAATTTCCCACGCTGGCCTCAAACTTGTAATCCTCCTGCCTCAGCCTCCCTAGTCATTGGGATTATAGGCATGTGCCACCGGGCCCAGCTGCTGCTGCTGGTTTTGGAGATGGAGGAAGGGGCCAGTCAAGAGGCTGGGAAAACCAAAATACAAGAAAACAGATCCTACTCAGGACCTACTGAAAGGAAGGCAGCCCTGATAACACCTTGATTTTTGTGCTACGAAGCTGTTAGACTTCTGACCATATATTGCTTTAAGTCATGGAGTTTGTGATGTTAGAGCAACAATAGACAGTCAACAACATCTTATTCCTTAAGCTTGTTTTCCAGAAGTTTGTCAGTATGCCCAACTATAATAAGGCCTTCTATGTTGTCAGCATTTATTAACATTTATTAAATGTTAATACCCTTCTTGAAGATGAGAGGAAGCCAAGATGTAAATAATCATGAGCCAATATAAACACAATCAGAAATTTTCAAAAGACTACTTTCTAATTGAGTTTTCAGAGATAATACACTTTAAGATCGTGATAGATATTCCTTAGACAATTGCCTAGCAAACTCAAAAAAATATGTATGGTTTGCATGTAACACAAACAAGGAAAGCAGGTGAGTTAAGGGCTGCAGCAGGTGGGATGAGTGGTCCTTTAAGGGGCAGACCCTAGCCTAGCTAACTGATAGTAATGAATATGTAATGCAGGCCCAGTGTTGCCAGATACTTCAAAATTTCAAGAAGCTAGAAATCTTCACCTTTTTCTACAAAATATATATATATGCATGTATGATGTTGGAGATGGAACCCAGGGTTTCCTGCATGCTAGGCAAGCACTCTAACAATTCCCAGGTAAGTGGCTTTCGAATGCAGTTTTTTGACACACATGTTCTTAAAACAAAAAAGTATTTTTCACAGTGCTTTTGGCATGCTTTCTAAATCTAAGAAGCTATAACTTATATGAATTTTTTTCAGAAAGACAGCTTCAACTTATATTCACATCTAGTTTTATTAAAATTATTTGGCAATTTTGATAGCAGTACAAACTCTTTTAACTATGACCATGGAACATATTTGATATGAGTCTGTGTTTTTGGTTTGTTATAGTTTTGGGTACATGTACATTTCTAAATCCTCTACCCTTCATTTCATTACTAAAGGAGAATTGCCTTAAGTTTCTCTATCTATTATCCATAGAAAAGGAATTTGTAAAATAAGGCTGAAAAAATAAAACACACAGATCCAAAAAATTCTCTTTGAATATCAAGAACATACAAAGAATATTAAAGACATCTACGTTTAGTCCTCCAGATAGCAAAGCAGGCATTTGATGTCTATGGGTTCTTGTTTTTACTTATTGCTAATTACAATTCAGAGACCAAAGTATTTCTGAAAGTCATTTAAAAAACCCTCAGTGAAACAAACTCCTAGCCTGGTTCCATGGAATTAGAGGATAGAACCAGGAGAGCACATGATTTGGCCTGTAAAATCACAAGACTTTTTCCTTTAGTGAGATTTTTCTTCTGCAGTTGCACAGGGCACTATGGCTTGTTTAATGCCTTATCATTAACATCTGCCTTACAGTAGATCTAAATATTGGCTTATTTAAGTGTGTTACTGGACAGCAAATGGTGAGAGCCTCCCTGTCCAAGGCAAAAGTTGCGTGGACCTTAAAGCAAAACCTTGTGGGGTTCAGTACTCCTTAGTTGTTCTCCAGCGAACCTGAAGTTGGCTGTAAGAAAGGAGAGAAGAAAGCTGGGTAAGAATTTTTTTCTCAAGACATTTCAGCTTATTTTAAGTCATCTTGCTTCTGCAGCAGGGGATGAGAACTTGGCAAGGCAGTGGAGCCCTGTTGTTTTGTTCCTGATAAGATTATCTCTTGGTTCAGAATAAGGGAGATAAAGACACAACATGGCAGTAACTTGAGAAAATTCCACTCTTGCTTCTCTCAAAGGCTGTGCTTTTGATAGCTTCAAGGGGATTATTTTCAGGTGCTATTTCTGGACATTCCAATTACCAGTAGAGACCATTTCACTCAACAGCCCATTTATTTCACCAGGTGTAGAAGACTGCTTGCTGTACAGATGCCGTATTATTTTTAATTGGGCAGCTGTCCTATTATTTTTAGGTGGAAATGTTTGTTCCTCAAGAAGGAATAGAATGAAAGTGGCAGAGCACTTGCCTTGCATGCACAAGGCCCTGGGTTCAATTCCCAGTACAGTAAAAAAGAAAAAGAAAAAACAACCCAAACTCTATTATCTGTGATCTAAATAGCATCACATCTCAAAGAAAAAGCAAATTTAGCAATCAAAATGGACAAGTTTCATTAGTTATATCATCAGAATAGAACCTCAACTTTATAAAGTTTAACTATGCAACTTATTTGTGCTGCTCCAACAAATGAAATCTATGAAGAGTAAGTCGTGAAAGTTATGTTAAATCATTTCAATTGCCCAAATAAATGAAGAGAAAACATTTTCTTTTTTTAATTTTTTTTAAAAATATTTTTTTGGTTGTTGATAGACCTTTATTTTTATTTATTTATATGTGGTGCTGAGAATCGAACCCAGTGCCTCACACATGCCAGGCAAGTGCGTTACTGCTGAGCCCCAGCCCCAGCCCCAAGAAAACATTTTCTTTAGGAATGAGCTCACACTTTGAAGTTTCTCAATAAATAATATTTTGCATCTAATTTTTAATACAAATTGAGAATATAGTCTCCAAAATTCAAGATATAATTAAGATATATTGGGTCTTTCCCCTGAGCTCAGGTTCATCTCATTTTTTTAAAATTTGAGAATACTTAAAACTTAAGATATTCAAATAATATTTATAACAATAGCAATACATACAGTGTAATATTGCCAACCCACAAAGCAGTAAAAACCCAGAAAAGAGAAATTATACTTACAAATGGAGTTCTGATTCCAAATTTGCTGTGGAATGTCATGGTGACTTTGTTTTTATGTCCTGTTCTTTGATCAAAGGCGTGGCACGTATCAAAAGGAGGACTGTACAAGTGCAGACTCACGGCAGGTTCTGTATGGCTGATATTCTCTACTCGGTGTAAGCCAATGGAATCTGAGTAATATCAAAGAGGAAAGAAGAGATACAGGAGCTTAGAAGACAGGCAAAAACTTTTGTTAATCACCTGATTCTGAGTCAATATTGTTACATATGGAATTAACAGAAATTAGTTAGAATTAAACTTTTATTTAAAGACAGTGACAGATGGTTAGTGACAATGATTACTCAGACACATTAGCTTCTGCTCCTTCCTGAAAATCCCCTCCTATTGCAGTAAAGGAATAAAAAAAAAAAAAATCAACATACAAAGACAAAAAAATGTAAAAGAGAAAATGTTAGTGAGGAAAGTCAAGGAATAAACTGATTTATGTCTTGAAGCTCTTACATAAGTAGGAATTGGCAGCACCAGTTATTTCTGGAAATTAGGGTGAATATGGGGCTAAAATATACCAACTGGTTGAAAGACTACTTAGGAAGCAGAGTCTCAAATCTTTTACCGATTCTCTCTCCCTTTCCTTCCAGTAGAAGACAGATCTATTCTTCAGAAAGTATAATAGGTGAACTTGGGACTGGTGGACCATAGGTTAAAAAAAACAAACAAACAAACAAAAAAAAACAGGTGAATTAAACAAAAATTTACATATTGAATGATAAGAACCCTGCTTTTATAACTACCTAGCTGCTGGACAGAATTTTTCTTTCCAGGTAGGAGATGGGAAGCTGCTTCTCAAGGAATTTTATTGGCTCAAAAAAAAAAAAAAAAAAAAAATACCCTAAAGTATATTTTCATTGGTAGTTTCTAAAGGAAAGGGCTCTGTCAGATGACCACAGAGTGAAATCCAGTTGACAAGCCCCGGTAGTTTAGATAGTTTAGAGCTATCTATTAACTTTTTTCTCCCTTGGTTTTTACACATTAGCACATGGCCAAGGCCACAGGATATTTGAGCTGGCCTCTAGTACATAGGCCAGAGCAACCTGAAAAATGCAACTTCAAACAATGGTTATTCAGGAAAAGACTTTAGAAAGCCTCTCATTAACATCCTCAGTAAGATAAAATTTTATAAAAGGGATCAAAAAAGAAAAAAAAATAAAAGGGATCAGAAAATGAAAAGGGCTTTAGAAATAAAAATCTGGATAGAAGAGTGGACAGAAAAAGCCGAGGGTGATTCAAAGAACAAAACGACAAAGAAAAAATAGAAAAGAAAAATATCAGATAGTTGAGGAGGTTTAAAATTTAAACAACAGGAGTTTCATAAACATAACAAAAAAGAAAGAACCTGAGGATATTTTCTAGAATTAAAGGACGCAAATGTCCAGATTCAAAGAACCCACTGAATACCCTGCACAGTGAAGAAGTCATCAAGCAAGATGCATCTGTGTGACATTTTGCAACACAAAATAATGGCACTGAAAGAAAAGATTCCAAAAATTTCTAGAAAGCAAACAATGTCTAGGTTTCATAGATTTAAGAATCAAAATTGCACTGGACTTTTGACAAGAACACTAGTAAACCAAAAGACAAAAATGATGATCTTCATAGTTCTGAGGGATGGTGTTTGCCAGATAAGTCATCATCTATATCCAGCTTAATTACCAATTGAGTTGTAGGGACTGAAAACACAGATTTTTAGATATTTGAGGTCTCAAAAATTTACATTCCATGATTCTTTTCTCACAGTGCTGCTGGAGGATATGTTCACTAAAATAAGGGTGTGAAGCAAGAACAAAGGAAACAGGAGACCAGGAAACAGAGAACCAATACAAAGGAGCAAAGGGTTGCTTGGGATGTTGTAAGGGGAATCTCAAGTTGACAGCCAAGCCATGGTTTAGAGATCATCCCATTTGTATTGAAGTAGTCAAAAAGCCCTGGGAGAAATACTTTCAACCAGATTTTAAAAAACAAAACCCCAAAAGACTCAATGAAGAATAATATCTAGAAGCAGAAAACTTAGGTTCTACTTCTAGCTAGAGTGAAAAGCTAGGCTACCATTGAACAAGTCACAATTTTGAGAATCTTCTTATTTTAGAAATAAGGGTTTCCCTATTTCTAAAAGTGCCTTGACTCTATAGCTTACTGCTTTTGTAATGCTTTAAGCACAATTCTGAATAAATGCTCAGCATTCCTAAGAATTAACTGCCCTGGATACAAATAATTTTGTTTCTCCAGTTGCAGGCACATATACCATCCAATCCACTATGGAAATCCTGCAGAGAAAGACCCTGAAAAAATAAGTCACCATCCTTTAGAGAAGCCCTTAGTCTCAGTATCATGTGTGAGCCCTACTATTAATAATCCCAGCACTGTCACTACTGCATTTTGATTTTTGCCTTCTCTTCCTTTATGTTCATGATGTGCCTTGCCTTTCTTAGTGATATTTAGGAAGGCTAGTTTCACCCATGCACTATTGATTTTTCACACATTACAATAGGTGACTTGGTCTCTTTACCCCAGTTCTCCCTTCTCTTCCAGCATGTGTTACCAAATTGATCAAGATATTCCCAATTACAACTCTATTTACTAAAGAAAGCTTATACTTTCATCTGTTTTTTGGAAGTCCAGGTCCCAATATCTCTCTGTTCTCTTACTACCACCTTCCAAGCCCATTCTTCCTTCTTTGTTTCCCCATTCCTGAAGTTTCCAGTCTTTGTGAGGACTGCCTTCACTCATCCTCTTTCTTGTACTCTATCCTCAATCTTGCATCTGTACAAATCAGAGGTTGAAGATCTGCAGCTTTTAAGTATTTGGGGTAGTCTACAGAAAGATTTAGTATATCCCACCCAATATTTTATTGATTGACAAAAATTCACATAAAAACCAGAAGTTCCAACTTCTATGGAAAAAGAAATCAGTTGATATCATTGGAGCTGGCAATCACTGCTATCCCCTTAGTGTGGCTTGCACACTTCAGTTATCAGGTCCTCACCACAGCCTTATGCCAGGCTGCAGTACTCACTTATCTACATGCTTGGCTTCTACAGCCTTTTACATTGGAGGACCCCTGAAAAGGCTTATCTATTTTTCAAGATCTAATCTATTTTCTCAAAGACTCACTCCCGCTGCAAGTGATTGTTCTGAAAGGCTTTTGGCTTTATTGTGTATGGTACAGTTAAGAAACTGTCTTATAAATGTGGTATGCCTTATATATAGCAACCCTCAAATATCTGAGAAGATAAGTTAAGAATTTTCAAGTGCATAGGAAATGAATAACCTTGTGTTATGTAAATAGAGGGAAAAATTCCCATGTGGTCTGATCTTTGTAAGTGACTTGCATTCCTAAACCAATGATTTAACAAATTTAGGCCAAGTATTAGGGCCAATAGAAGACTAAGACATATGAAGGAACAACTAGCTTTGAAGTCTATGTAATTCTTTGTTTTATATAAGTGGGAGAACATCCTAATTAAGAGCATATGCTCTGAGAGTTCAAATCCTGGCTGTCACTTAAAAGCTGAATGACTTCAGAAAAGTTATTTAATCTTCCTATGTGTTGGCAACCTCACATATAAATGAGAATTCAAGTTATTTATCTCATATGTTTTAATGAGCTTTTTGGAAAGTTCCCATCCCTTTTGGGAAAATAGAAGTTAAATCAGTACCTCTTCTGAAAAGTATTTGGCTTTCCTATACCATACCCAGGAAAAGAATGAATTCTTAGTAAGACATCTATAATAAATCACTGCCTCCAGATATATTCTTTTCCTTGAGGAAAGTCTTTTAAATATGCTGTTTGCATTTTAGAAAAACAGAGACTAGCTGGTGTTCTTAATCACTTCCAGAACATTTCTTTACATTTTCTAACACAAAGATTACTATTTCCAACTTGATCTCTTTTGTTGAAAAACTATACTTAATGTGTGTCTCTAATTTTTTTTGTTTGTTTTGTGTGTTCTAATCTTCCCAAGTTTTGGCAGGTAAATCACCTTTTACCACCCCTTTAAGTAGTCTGCATATTTTTAATAAACGATTCAAACCCAAAAGCAAAGTTTAAAAAATAAAACACACTGTGTTTAGGTCATTACCCAAGTATTTTAAATCATGACTCTGACAAATTTCAAAAGATGAATGTAAGTAACCAGCATTTTAGATAAGAGACCATAGTTTATCCCACTTGCCCTTAGAGAAAGGATAGGATGTTACCATTGATGTAGGCACACTGGTTTTCCCTCAAGGTCCTTTCAGACTTCTTAATCATCTCGTTGGATTTTTTGTCAGGCCAGGCAAATAAAGTCTCCTTTAGATTTCCTTGCAACAGCTTCAGAAAGCAGTGGGAGTCCGTGTGATCATGAATACTGCTATATATACACAAAAGGACAATTGAACTCAGTAGCTGGTCAAGTACCCAGTCTGCCCAGAGTGACACGTACATACTGTCCAGAGGACAACTCCCAGGCCCAAATCAATTTCTGCCAAATTTTCAAAATGTCATCAATTTATAATGCAACATTGTTCAGGGCCAAGTAATAAACTAATGTTTGCGCGGGGGGGGGGGGGGGGGGGGGGGGAGGGCGGCTCTACCCTTCCGCAGGCCGCTGGGCCTGTTCTGTCTGTCGGTTGCAGGTCTGGCCTGTTCTGTTGGTGGTCAGCGATACCAGACTTCAAACTATACTACAGAGCAATAGTAACAAAAACAGCATGGTACTGGTACCAAAACAGGCGGGTGGACCAATGGTACAGAATAGAGGACACAGAAACCAATCCACAAAACTACAACTATCTTATATTTGATAAAGGGGCTAAAAGCATGCAATGGAGGAAGGATAGCATCTTCAACAAACGGTGCTGGGAAAACTGGAAATCCATATGCAACAAAATGAAACTGAATCCCTTTCTCTCGCCATGCACAAAAGTTAATTCAAAATGGATCAAGGAGCTTGATATCAAATCAGAGACACGCCGTCTGATAGAAGAAAAAGTTGGCTATGATCTACATACTGTGGGGTCGGGCTCCAAATTCCTCAATAGGACACCCATAGCACAAAAGTTAATAACTAGAATCAGCAAATGGGACTTACTCAAACTAAAAAGTTTTTTCTCAGCAAAAGAAACAATAAGAGAGGTAAATAGGGAGCCTACATCCTGGGAACAAATCTTTACTCCTCACACTTCAGATAGAGCCCTAATATCCAGAGTATACAAAGAACTCAAAAAATTAGACAATAAAATAACAAACAACCCAATCAACAAATGGGCCAAGGACCTGAACAGACACTTCTCAGAGGAGGACATACAATCAATCAACAAGTACATGAAAAAATGCTCACCATCTCTAGCAGTCAGAGAAATGCAAATCAAAACCACCCTAAGATACCATCTCACTCCAGTAAGATTGGCAGCCATTATGAAGTCAAACAACAACAAGTGCTGGCGAGGATGTGGGGAAAAGGGTACACTTGTACATTGCTGGTGGGACTGCAAATTGGTGCAGCCAATTTGGAAAGCAGTATGGAGATTTCTTGGAAAGCTGGGAATGGAGCCACCATTTGACCCAGCTATTCCCCTTCTCGGTCTATTCCCTAAAGACCTAAAAAGAGCATGCTACAGGGACACTGCTACATCGATGTTCATAGCAGCACAATTCACAATAGCAAGACTGTGGAACCAACCTAGATGCCCTTCAATAGACGAATGGATAAAAAAAATGTGGCATTTATACACAATGGAGTATTACTCTGCATTAAAAAATGACAAAATCATAGAATTTACAGGGAAATGGATGGCATTAGAGCAGATTATGCTAAGTGAAGCTAGCCAATCCCTAAAAAACAAATGCCAAATGTCTTCTTTGATATAAGGAGAGTAACTAAGAACACAGTAGGGTCGAAGAGCATGAGAAGAAGATTAACATTAAACAGGGATGAGAGGTGGGAGGGAAAGGGAGAGAGAAGGGAAATTGCATGGAAATGGAAGGAGACCCTCAGGGTTATACAAAAGAACATACAAGAGGAAGTGAGGGGAAAGGGAAAAATAATACAAGGGGGACAAATGAATGACAGTAGAGGGGGCAAAGAGAGAAGAGGGGAGGGGAGGGGAGGGGAGGGGGGATAGTAGAGGATAGGAAAGGCAGCAGAACACAACAGACACTAGTATGGCAATATGTAAATCAATGGATGTGTAACTGATGTGATTCTGCAATCTGTATATGGGGTAAAAATGGGAGTTCATAACCCGCTTGAATCAAAGTGTGAAATATGATATATCAAGAACTATGTAATGTTTTGAACAACCAACAATAAAAAATTAAAAAAACAATAAATAAAATAATGTATCATCCATCTCAAGGCTTTTATGGGGCACAATTTTGAATTTTTTTAACGTTGTTGTAATACTAATTTGACAACAAGAACATAAAACCAGAAATCTTTTATGTTTCCCAAATACAACTCTAAATAACTCACGCTGAGCTAGAATTTGATTATGATGGCACATTAGAAATGGCAAAGTAGTATGCAAGGCCCTGGTTTTAATTCCCAGCACCACGAAACAACAAAAAGTACATTAGTGAAATTCTGAAAAGAATAAAGATAATCATCCATAATAATTACACCACACTGAAAAGATCACTTAATATTTTATTTAGGCCTTTCCTCTTTTCTCCTTTACATTTAAGGAAAGAATGGATTTATCATGTAATCTTAAATGGTATCTAGGTATCTGAAGTAGAAATAACTGCAGAATTGATTAAAATATACATACCTATATATGTTTTTAGTATATATTTTGTATTTTGAATTCTATAAGTACATCCACAGTCTAGTGATAAATACACTTTTAAAAAATGCTGGATGAATAAATACAACTCCATTCTATATGAATAAATAAACTCTAGGGACCTAACTTTCTACAGTCATGTAAATTTATGTTTCCTTTCTCTAATAATTTTTTTTAGCACTCTCAAATACTAGGAAGGACCTGTTTAAAAAGTATTCAGTTGGCAATAAGACTGGCACATGTACAAACTAAAAACAGGAACCAGTTTTTATTTTAATTAATTAATTAATTTATGGTACTGGGATTGAACTCAGAGGCACTTGACCACTGAACCACATCCCCAGCCCTATTTTGTATTTTATTTAGAGACAGGGAGGGTCTCACTGAGTTGCTTAGCATCTTGCTTTTGCTGAGGCTGGCTTTGAACTCACAATCCTCCTGTCTCAGCCTCTGGAGGTGCTGGGATTAAAGGCATGTGCCACTACACCCAGCCAGAACCAATTTTTAAAGAACCAGCATTAGTTTTAGTTGTGTACAGGTAAAGAAACTAACCAATTAACATGAAGTACAAAGAAATTTCCTGAATTTGTAAATATTTTTCTAGCTCAAAATCTTGAAGATTTGGTCTTTGGTCCCACAAATGTTTACACACCCCAAACACCACAAAGGTCAGTTTAAACAGAACTCCATTTTTTTTTTTTTTTTTAACTACATAGAAGGCAGGAGAAACATTGAATTAGATAAATACTTACCTGATTTGCCTCATTTGGGGGACTAGTTTTAATATATAGTGTATGCCTTAACTCCTTATACTAATTTCCATGGAAATTTTTATTGGAATTTGGGGACCATGTGATCAAATAATTCTAAAATATGACATTAGTGGCTAGTCTGGTACTGTGTACTTCTCATATGCTTGGACAGATACTCTAAGAAATACCAAAAGGAATTATTATATTACCTGCCATGTCCTTCACCCCAACATAAAATCATCAAATTGAATTTCCCATTTCCTTGATCCACAAGATTTCGGGTATACCTAAAAGAAGAACATATTCAGACATTTGAATTCACCGAAACAAGTACCAGGAAAAACAAGTGTTACAAAGTACCACTGCATTTACAAATCCAGGTCTCCAGAGAGACTGGAACCTAGATCTAGTGCCTTAGGCCACTAGGCCACACTAACTGTCCTGGGTACCTGTGTTACTACTTTTACCTCAAAACAACTTTGAATGTTTTTTTGCCCCCTGTATTTTGTGGTTTTAGGTTGTTTGTTGCAGGTCCATGAAGAATGAGAAGATCATATTGTGAAGCACCACATTTACAGAGTTAGCTAATCAGTTTTAATTAATTGCATGGAAAGATTATAGTGGTGGTGGTGGGGGGAAGCAGATTCCACGTTGGTCCATCACACAATCTCAAACTGATAAAAAGTTTCTTATAGAAGGTATTTGAAAATTGCTCCAGGGAAGAATGTTGCTATTGTTTTCAGCAATTTTTCTTCCCTGTAGCTAATGTAGGACTTGAGAAACAAGGTTTCATTAAATAGCTATTCTAGAATTCTCTTTAATTTTACTACTAAAGCCCAAACACAAACCACATTCAGAAGCACTCATGATGAAAAGTACTCTGCAAATAAGTTGGGGGTACCAGGGATATTATCGCCCCCATCTAATTAGCCAAGTTTGATAATTATGATATTTATTTATTTATTTTAAGAGAAAGAGATCTATACTTTTTTTTTTTTTTTGGTAGTGTTTGTTCCCTTAGTCACTCATATCCTGCATGCCCTTTCTGTCCTGTCCTTCCCCTCCCCAAAGCTCAGGGCCAGGTGCTTTGCAGCATGATCCTTGAGGGAGTTGCTTGGTAAGTGGATTTTAGCTGACACCCTTTCTTTGTAGCTCTTTATGACCTAGAAAGGGGTGGTACGTAGAGTAAAAGTATTTCCAGTAAACTGAGTTTCTATACCAGAATCCTACTTTTCCCTCCACCAGTCTTAGGTGATCTCTTGTTTCTTTGGGCCTTATTCCAGAGAATTTACTGTCTGGCTCACACTAGAATATATTTTGTAGAACGTATTCTGCATTGGTAATGCATAGTCCACCCATAGGTCATATATCAGAATTCTTCAGTGCTAGGAACCTAGGCTATGATCAAAGTACTTCATTTCTGCTCTCCCTTTTTTCTTCTTCTCTATTCTCCCAACTACCCACTCAGGACTACACCATTATTTTAAAGAGTCTTGCCTTAACTCAAGCAACCCAACCAATTGTATTTCAAAAGGTTTTTCAATCGAGACTAATTCAAGGTCCCTAGAAATGCTCTTGTTTAAAGATGAGGAGCTATTATAGCCCACCCTGGTTAATTAATTTCACTTGGCCAATACGATATCTAGTCAGATATATTACTGGAATAAAACTATTAATGTCATATGTCCAATGGAAATTGAGTAGTGGTTTAAAGTGCAGGCTCTAGAACAATAATCTTATTTGAACCTTGACAGAAGTCCTCCTCAGGTTGTTCAGTCTTTTTGTAGCCTACTAGTCATTTCTTGTAAAGTCGGGATAAGAATGATGCCTGTATCATTCTTTGTAAAGAAGTAACTTTATATACATCTTTGGAAGAGTATCTAGCCCATAAGAAGTTCTCAATTGTATGGAGCAAATGCAGGCACATTTTAAAAATGTGGTAGGATTGTTGACAGCCATGGAAGGACTTGACTAGCAACTGAGTTGAAAGGTACCAAAGGAAATTCCTAAAGCCACTTTGCAAACAGAATGGAAGCCCAAGTGGCCTTCACCTTTAATCCTACAATAGTTGAAATGTCCCTGATAACAAAACTACCAAATACCCTTCCTGTTACTGGGAAGTAACTAACAGAAACTACTACCTGAGAAAAGAGATGTCATTCTTTCCTTGTTCCTTTCTTTCAGTTTTCTCCCCTCTGCCAGTCTCAACCCAATCAGCCATTAAAGATTGAAGCGCTGGCTGCCCTTTGGAAAAGCTGAACCTCTCACCCTTAGTGGTAATTAAATTTTATTTCTGCCCCTAGGGTATAGTTAATCATTTTTACTTAACAACTATTCTGGGCCTTTAAAGGTCTCAACCTACCAGGACATCTCCCTCAAGCTCCTCCTTGAAGTATGAGTCTTCAACTTACTTCCTACCCCTAGGATAAGAAAGAGCCAAAGAGCAGAAAATGCGACACTATTTTTAGTTTGCGGAAACCAGTTAGTGGATTTGAATAAACCCACAGTGGAAAAGTTAAATTGGTTTGGAAGAGGGAAGAGCAGAAATTGAATAGTAGCAACTGACAAACTCAAGACTCTGGTGCCCGGTTGGGGCAACCGAAGGCATAGTGATAGAAAACTGATGTCAGGGAATTGTGTCCTCTGCCATCACCCCATTTCCTCAATAGCAGATGTAGTTGTCTTCTCCGGACACCTCTATTAGTCCAGCCAGTCAGTTCCTCCAGGCTGCTAGCAAGCCAGAGCCTGAGTTCCTCTGGCTGTGGGGATGCGCCCGAGCCTCCGAGTGCGGGATTGACAATCGCTCCCTAGCGGAGGGCATTGTTCCTGAGGCTGAGGACCAGAGCAGTTGGGGTTGGAGCAAAGAGGTTTGTCGGGGAGAAGAAAACCTCCGCTGAAAAGTGGCCTCCCTCTCTTGGCTCCAGCCTGCCTGCTGTCTGTCTCCCGGCTGTGGCGACAGTAGGATCCACCTTTTGCATGCACGGCTGCAGCGCAACCCCAAACGCAGAGCGCCAGCCTAGCCACCCACCATCCAGGGGCGAGAGAGTGGCGCGGTGGGCGCGGTGCGGCCTGGGCTCCACAGAGACAGACTCTTGTGAGTGTCGCTTGGCTTTAGGGCGACAGCGCACTCACCTGTACTGGTCGAACTTGGCATACATCGCCCACTCGGCGGGGTCGCTCTCGTAGGCTTCCAAGACGGCCTGTACCTCCTCTACATTGACTTCATCGCCTGCAAAGAGCTGGTGCAGAATGCGGATCAGATCGTTCAGGGTCCGGGGCTTCAGCACCTCAGTCTGTTCCATACCGCTCTGAGCTGGCTGCAGTAGAGTCGCTGAGCGAGTGGAGGCAGCGGGGGCGGAGGACCTTCACAGCAGAAAACACACACACACACACACACACACACACACCAGACCCTCGAACACCAAACGCAAAGAAACCCTTTCTAAAGCTCTCAAGACTCCCGACAGGCAGCGTGGAAGGTAGGAGGGCCGCTATAGAAAAGCTGCGCGAAAAGGACTGGACCAAATCTGCGAAGATCACCCTCCCGGGCCCTTTTTAAGCTCTTGGAGTCGGCCGGGAATGTACCAATGGCCCTCAGGGGGTGGGGTGAGGCGGAGAGCCACCCAAGGAAGGTGGCAGAGGCGGGGACAGCCTGAGGGAAAGGCCAACACACACAGGCGTTCTTGCGCGTTCCCTTGGCTCCGTTTGCCCTACGAGGGCCCCATTCTCTCCCGTGTCCCCAGTGCTTGCCGTGGGCTTTGCGCAATCTCTCCCGGACCTTAACATTGTATTTTTGGCGGACCATCCCAACCTTTCTCCCCGCACCACTTCTTCCGCTGTGGATCGCATGCCGGGGTCGTGGACAGAAAGGGTCAGAAGGAGACCTCTGGGGTTACCCTGAGGAGGGGGATGGAAAGGAATCTGGGCTTCCAAATACAGCTAAGAAATTGTGAGGACCCTGCAAAGATTGAAGATGGATTCTTTTCCCAGGCAGGAAGGACTGTTTTATAGGTTGAAACTATCGATAATATGCCCAGGCCAGGTGACTTTGCCTTTTTTTTCCTTAATATTTTGTATTGTTAAATACATTTTAACAAAGGGAACTCTGATTTCTAGTAAGTATAATTAGTGAACCGATAGGTCACTCATTCTAGACATGTGTGACAGTGCATCAAATAGTATATCCAGTACAAAGAACCTAATGTTTTAATTGATGGTGAGAATAAGACACCCCCCTCCCGAAAAATGAAGTAATTATGCAGTTATTTGAAAGGTTTTAATTAGATTATTTGAATCCTTCAAGTTTAGGCATGTGCTGAGAAGAGCCTCCTGGTACTTACAAATAAGAAACATTTCTACCTGGTGCATAGCAACTAACATGCCTTGGTAAACCACGCAAATCAATCAAGTTTGGTTGAAAATGAGAAAACAGAACTGTAATCCTAGCGACTCTGGAGGCTGAGGCAGGAAGATCACGAATTCAAAGCCATCCTTAGCAATTTAGGAGACCCTAAGCAACTCAGTGAGACACTGTCACTAATAAAATACAAAAATAGGTTCCTTCTTTCTCAGTATAAATAGGATCCAGGGAATAACCTGGATTCAAGGATATCAAATATATAGAATTCTGGAAGAATGGTCTGGATTTATCTAGACTTTGCACGTGCTCCCATTATATAAAATGAAACTTGTGCCACCGGAAGTCTTATTTTAACATTCCTAGTTAATGTTATTACACTATATTCTAACAATGTTGTTAAGAAAGAAAAACAATAGCTCCATCACCATTGTTCAAAAAGGGCTATAAGTAGAAAGCTTTTCAGAAGCCAATATTGGTAGGGTGTTTAACCGAGAGGTAATTTAAGTATATGGAGATCAAGTAATGTGTACACTTTTCATTATTTACTCAAAAATTATTTTTTATTTTTGTCAGTGTTTTTCCTTTTGCAGTGCTTGGAATCAAACCCAGGGACTCCAGCATGCTAGCAAGCAAGTGCTTTCCACTGAGTTACATTCCCAGCGGTTTTTTTTTTTTTTTTTTAATTGAGTCAAGAATCTTACTAAGTTGCCCAGTTTTGGCCTCAAATTTGTGATCCTCCTGCCTCAGCCGACCTGCTAGCTGGAATCACAAGCATGCACCATTGTGCTCAGCTTGTCAATATTTTGAGTCTCTTAATTACTTCATTTCAGCTATTCTAAGCCATTAATATTTGGAATGAACAAAAATCAGATACAAGCCAAACTTAATTTCTCTGTATTTCACGGTTGACATCTTACATTTACCAATTAAATTTCTATTTTCTTGACTCTATCTTCAAAGAACTCAAAGATCTTTACTAATATAGTTATAGACATTTTTATCCATTGTTGTTCTTTTCTCTAAAACTCTGTCTGGCAGGCACAGTAGCACAAGCCTTACTCAGTAGGCTGAGGCAGACAGATCACAAGTTTGAGGCTAGCCTGGGCAACTTAGATCCTGTCTAAAAAAATAAAAATAAAAAGACATGGGAATGTAGCTCAGTAGCAGAGTGCTTGCCTAGTATGGCTGAAGCCGTGGGTCTAATCCCCTAAACCTTCTGTTCCCTACCTTCATGATTTCATTGACCACCCCTGTGCACATCTTTAGTTTTACATGCTGAGTGCACTAACGCCTTCTGGCACCTCAAATGTAGTACGTTAGAAACTTTTTTCAAGCATGTTCTTTAACTCTTAGAGGTTGTTTCTGCATTGAGGTACAAAGGCTCAGAACCCTCAACCACCACTGCCAACTCTTTCCCTTTTAACTAACTGCCAAGTTTTATTTCTCCTTATCTTTGTTTTTACCTCCTTTCTATCCTGTTACTCCACTTATTCTGTTGTGGCTGGGTTGCTGCTCTAACTTCCTATACTGGATTAATGGTTCCAGTTTTTCTAAAGCAAATCCTTTATGCATAGCCTTATAGATTAATTACTCCAAAGCACAGAACTGATGTTTTCTGGTCACAAACTTTCAGAAATGCTGATTTTCCAACGCAACAGGTTTTGTCAGATAGGCATTAAAGCTCTCCATGTTTTGCTCTCAACTACCATTTTTGGGTCTTTCACACTTTATCATTCATTCTTTACAAATATATCCTCCAGCCAAATTGAATAAGTCATTTTTTTTGTGTGTGTGTGTGCTCACTAAATCTATTTTTGCTTAATTTCTTCTTTCTACATAGATTCTAGGTCATTTCAGCATGTCCAAAAATCTTAATCCACCCTTTGCTTTCCTTTCAAATGAGCCATCTTTCCTCCTCTGGAACAACTGGAGCTATAATCATTTTTTTTTTTTTTTTAAATGGCACTTAGCATTTCTCAGCATGCACTGCAGTCACCTTGATAATGAGAACCTTTAAGAGAGGCTCCACTTACATTTTATTTTTGAAATGAAGTCTCTCTATGGTTTCCTAGGCTGGCCTTCCACTCTTAGGCTCAAGCCACCATCAGCCTCTGTACAGCTGGGGCTACAGGCATGCATCACCATGCCTAGTAACATTTTATATCTACATCCATTCCTAGCACACACAACTTTGTTATGTTAAACACTCAAAATACTTGAGTGCATGCATAAATGGTGAAGTTAGGGAAAATGTATTGGTAATTTGCTAGAGTAATTCAATTGATACTTCTTTGGAGATTCTGGAGTTCAATTCAAATCCAGCAAAGAACCCCAGAATTCTTCTCTAGAGCTTCACATTGTAACCTATTCATTATTAAAAGTCATAAACATTATAGGCTTTATTAATATAAGTAAAATACCAAGACCCAGAGAGTAATTCTACTGTACTCTGAATTGCCCAGACAATGATGGGCACATTTTAAGACACTGACATGGGAGAAGATATCCAGAAGATCCAGAAGGCAACTAGAACTAGATGTTTGGAAATAACGTCTACCCAAGATTTGTGTGTGTGTGGTACTGGGAATTGAACGCAGGGGGCTCTGCCACTGAGCCACTCCTCAGCACTTTTTATTTATAGGCAGGGTCTTGCTAAGTTTTCTGGGCAGGTCTCAAATTTGAGAGCCTCCTACCTCAGCCAAATTCACTGGGATTACAGATATGCACCACAACTCCCAGCTCATCTAGCACATTAAAAAAAAAAAAAAAAAGCAAGTACTATGAGTTATGCACTATTCCAAAAGTAAATCTCTGCCCTTAGGGAGTTTATAGTTCAATGGCTGCAGGCAAGGACACACAAATATTGTATGCCATATGGATACACAACACCTGTACACAATGTATAATGGAAAAAAAATAAAGCAGGGGAAATAACCATTTTAGAGGGAATTCAGAGACTTCTTTAAAGTAGGTTTGAGCAGAGAATGAGGGAAATGGAAGTTTCCAGATGGAGGAAATAAGTGCAAAGGCCTTGGAATGAGTGCAACCTTAGTATTGGAATAAGAGCACAGATGAGTGGCAGAAATGTGTACTAGGGACTGCACATCACAGACTTTAGCTTTTACTCCTATATGGGATGTCTTTAGAGAGTTTTTTGTCAGATGAGTGCAGATGCAGGGGAATGAATTAGCTATTACAAGTAAGAATGGAAATTTTGTGTATTTAATGGTGGCTTTTGACCACAAGTATAGTAGAAGAGCTGAGAGACAGCTGAATTCTAAGTTTGCAAGGTAAATCTGTCTGGATTTGATGCAGATTGGAACTGGGTGGGAAGAGGAGTCAAGAAACAGCTAAGCAACTGGATGGATTTTACTGAAATGGTTAGAGAAAATTAAACTGGAAGAGGAAGAAAGATATGCTTTAGAGATCTAGATACTTTAAGTGGGAGCAGATAGTTGGAAGAGACAGGGCTGAAGACTGTAAGGAAGACAATTCTAGAAATAAAAGCCATTTCAAAACAGATGATCACAGTTCTAGAAATAAACGTCATTTCAAAACAGATGGTCATAGGCTTCTTGTCACCATCACAAGTAACCAATACTAAGAATCATGTTTATCTGTTACAACACAAAATATCCTTAATACAACATAATGTAAAACCCCTATTATCAAATATCTTACTTTCCGTTATTTCTAAACATCACATGCCTGTAATCCCAGTGGCTCAGGAGGCTGAGACAGGAGGATCTAGAGTTAAAAGCTAGCCTAGGCAAAAGCAGGGCACTAGTAGGCAACTCTGTGAGACCCCATCTCTAATAAAATACAAAGAATAGGGCTGGGGATGTAGCTCAGTGGTCGAGTGCCCCTGAATTCGATCCCAGGTACTAAAAGGAAAAAAAAAAAGTCTTCAATTTAAATTAAATCTGAAAGTCTACTCCCCAACTTGTCATTAGAATAAAATTGTCTTATTCCAATGCTGAGGACAGACCAGGTACTGAAAACATTAATGAATAAATAGATGTTTATACTTACAAGGTTTTTGGGTAATGCCAAACTGGCTCCTAAAAATAAAGTGCAAATTCACATTCCATTCACCAAGAAAATGACAGGACTCATTTCCCTACAACTTTGCCAATATCAAGATTTGTTTTTAATTTAAGGATGGATGATAACCAGCATCTTTTTGTTTTAAGTACTAACTAAAGGGGTTAGGTTTTTCATACTATATTGGCCATTTGTTCTTCCTTTGTGAATCCCATTAGATTTTTTTGTTTTGTTTTTTAAGTGCTAGCGATTGAACCCAGGACTCTTACCACTGAACTACACCCCACCTCCTTTTTTTTTGCTTATTTTTCAGTTAGTTGGCCTTACCAGATGAAACAAGTTCTTCATATATTAAAGCATTAAAATGCTATTATACATTGTAAATATTTTCCTTTACCTTCTGCCATATAAATTTTTTTTATACATTGCTTATTTCCTACACTAAATCACCTTGTTATCACAATTTCATTCACTCAATATGCCCAAATACCAAATTAAAAAAAAAAATTCCCAAAACATACTATTTTTAAGAACATGACATTCATGAAGGAGTAATAAGCACATGTAGTTATATGCTATTATAGTTTGCTGTGTCTTTCTGAAGAGGGTATCTTCTCTAATTCAGACTGGCTCTAAGAGTTCAACTTTGAATTTAGGCATAGAAGAATTGATTGTTAACTGTTGAAGGAGTAAATATGTATGTGAACTGCATGAGCAGAGGTAGGAAACCAAAACCATAGGGAACAGTGAACAATCCAGTTTGGGTTGAAAACTGTTGTAAGGAAATAATATTTGTAGGACTAAACCACTAAACTGTTTTCTAAACACCTTCCCTGTCATTATGTGACCTATAGCTGGCTTCCCTGTGGTGTTAAAAGCTTACCCAACCTGTTATAATTCCAGGAAAATAAAGCAGAAGCTGCATGAAAGGCAATTTTCATTTTCACCACTCCTTCAACACTTAATGCTTTCCTACTTTGGGTTACACAATCTAAATAAGTAAATGGGTTGACTAATGTTCTATAATCTGAGGCATATCCTACAGTTTTTAGTTTTCTCATTTGATTAGAGGACATAGGCATTCTAGTCTTTTTAGGTCAAGACTTCAAGAAATCAGATTTTAGTAAGTATCCAGTCTTATTTTGATTACAGATAAAATATTCTTAACTTACCTTGTGCCCTAAACATGGAGAACTTGTTATGAAGTTTGTGGCACATATACCTCTAAGATTCTAATATCATATTATTTAATATGCTGTGGGTCATACTTGCACAATAAGCTAAAGATGACAAACTGACACTTTTCTTCTCAACACACAGAAAATTTAAAATATGACCCTAAGGGTTCAGTTTTTTTCCCCTAAGTTCAATCACACTTAAGACAGTTTGAACTGCAAACTCTTGTGAATAAACTATGTTTTAGGTTCTAACTTAAATTTTAGTTATTTAAGTTCCAATAACATAGAGACTCCAGGCTTACAAGTTAAGTATTGCAAAGTTAGTGAAGAATGACTATTTGGGTAAAGATAAAAAAAAAAAAAAAATGTAAATATAATTTGAAAATGTGTAAAGCCTTGTATGTTCTTCAAAGTTATTAGGGAAGAAAATAAAGTATACATTTAGTTAATCTTAGTTTAATAGACTACTGTTATTTGGATTAAAAAAAATAATTACACTGATGTTAAAAATTTCAAACTCAAAATATTTTTCATTGTTGAGGCAGTTTCTATTTGAAACATCAACAGCAAAAATAACGCATAAATTCTATTTACACATGTAATCTAGTCCTTCCTTGAGTGAGCTATAAGTAGACAAAACTACAGAACATATCTTTTTTATATCTAACCCAATTGACTTGAAAATTTATTTCCATCTTTCAACATATATACACATTTCTTATAATTTTGTACAACTTAACCTGTCAATAATTTTCCACTGCTATTAGCCATATTCATTTATTATAAAGGGTCATTGGTATAAGGGAAATCAAGAATTCACATTCTTAGGCAGAAAATGAGAACTGAACAGCAATTTCTTCACTGTAAAGTGAATTGTTATTTAGCATATCCTCATGCTAATATGTGGTGTTAAAAGCTTACCCAACCTGTTATAATTCCAGGAAAATAAAGTACCATAAAGTACACTCTGGGATTTAAAGGATGTAAGTGTAGCTCAAGTACTTTCATAAAAATCACATTCTTCCTACCATATTATCTTTGAAAACAAACACTTGAAATTATAGTACATGTCACAAAACCTGTTTGAACATTCTATTCCATTTATGGAATGGCTTTAAATATTATGCATGATAAATAAAGTACAGAAGAAAAAAAAGTTAAATCTCACTTTAAGCAATGAACAGTCTAACCACATCAGTAAAAATGGTACTCTTTTAGTCATGGCATGACATACACATAAAATTTGAGGCTATTTTACAATTATTCTTCGAATACTTTCAATCTGAATATGAAGTACACAATGATTTTAGGTTTACTCAGCAAGTTCTTTGAACATTGTTTAAATAAGTGATAAAGCAGCACAACACTGGGACTCAATCTTGATAGTACCAAAAAAAAAAAAAAAAAAAAAAATCCTGTAAAACTCATTTGTCTAGAATTTGTAAAATTGTTTCTGTTTCCTAGCATAATTAAATTGTGATTATTTTCTCAAATTCTTCCAGTTTGTCAACATACTTGCTTTCTTGGCTACATATTGGCCAGAAATTAACAAGAAAAGTCTTATTTCCTTTCACCTGGCAAAGATGTAGAACCAGATTAACCAAACCCTTTTTATCAGCTGGACTGCCCTCTAATGGACTATGTAAGGTATTTAGCTAAGAGGTCAATGCGACTTGGTTTGTCAAGGTAATTCAACAGAAAAAATTTAAACCTCTTATACCCCTAACTGACGTTTCCTGAATGAGTTAAAAAGAAATAGAAAAACCTATTAGTAAATTAATTTTTACCATGAAAGAAATCAGCAGAGTGCCAGTTCTATAAGTAAACAATTTCAATCATTTTGAAAACTGGTAATGAAAGTTCATGTAGTTTCAATCTTTTCAATCTTGGAGGCAGATCTGAAACAATGGTAGTAATAGGCAGGAGTAACAGGCATACTGTGATGTCAATCTTTTATGAAGACTTGTGTATTAACACAAATCATATTTTTGTTAGTCTATTCACTCTACAGATGTTTTCTTATGTATAAATATGAGTTTCAGTAGACACATGCTGAGTAGTTGATATCTGTTAAGTCTCGTCACAGCATAAGAACTTTATGGAGCCATTTCCTCTGTGAAAACATCATCTTGAGTATCAAGCTGTTTTTCTCTGTGGCTCATCCCCAGGCCTGAGATTTGCAGTAATGTAGGACCAGTTTACCATCACTGCCAAAACACTACAAAAAGAAAAACGGCAATAAATTAAACTCCATTTTTGTTACTCTTAAATAAAACTAAGAAAAAGTCATATGTATCACAAATATCCATATATGTTCATGTTAGTTACCTATGTCATAAGGTAACTTTCTTTTAAAAAAATGCCTGTTTTTTACCAGACATGTAACCAATAATCATAAATGTTTCACAAAAATCCATCAGTTAAGCAAGTTGGGTATGAGTGGGCTTATATATTTTAATCTTGCTCTGATGATCAAGTATGTATTTTTAGATGTTCTCTACTAGTGCTTGTAAGTACACTCTAATAATTATCGCCATAGAACTGCAAGAATGTTGAGTAAAGTGGTTCTTATGTAGTTTTTTCAATTTCTTGGAGGCAGATTTGGATTACAGATCACATGAACAATGTAGAGAGACTGAATATAACTTCTAAAAATATGAAAAGATTATTTTGACATACAATTAATTTCTTGATCCTTCAATCACTGTATAAGTTATTAAAGTCCTACTACATTCAAGGTATTAGAGATGAAACAAGAGAGCGAGAATGTCATCTCTTCTTTTTTTCCCACACAGACAATTAAGAATGGCATGCCAATTCTTTTGTTTTTGGTACAGAGGATTGAAGCGAGGGGTGCTTTACCATTGAACTACATCCTCAGTATATCAGTATTTTTTAAATTTTGAGGTAGGTTCTTGCTAAGTTGCTGTGCCTGGCCTTGAACTTATGATCCTCCTGCCTCAGCCTGCCAAGTCACTGGGATTACAGGAAGGTGTCAATGTGCTTGGCATGCCAATTCTTAAAGATATGAATGATTCATGCTATACACTATTATATGCATATTACACACATGTGCATACTCCATTAAGATTAAAAAAAAAAAGTAACTTTTTACCTCATAGAGGGTTCCGACTTCCTGGTCTGGGGAAGGAGCAAAGGACTGATTCACATAAATAAACTATAAGAAAGAAAAGAAGAAAATACAGATTCATTTTTAATAGTACACTGATTAACCTGTATTTTTTTTTTTTTTTTGGTTCAAATCAAGCTATTTTAAGCTGTCTTCAGATTGAACAAAGCTCCCCTAAATAATTAATTCATCCATTTAAAGAGAACTTTATGAAAATTATCTTTCTTCCAGAAGAATAATAGAATTTTTGCTCCTATAAAGGAGTTTCCAGCTTTTAGTAATTAAAAACTTGTAAATCATTTTTATAAATAGTTTGTTCAGGCTTTCCAAGAAATCAGTATTACAAAAAATTCTACACTTGCACCTAACCATAAAGACAAAATTTCTTCTAAAAAATTCACACACAGCCCCAAATCAATAAATCTAATATTCAAGATAGTCTGTGCATGCATTTTTCTTGGTTAAATGTATGACATTCATGGTTAAGGCTTTTTCTTTTTCTTTAATGTTTATTACCTTTAAAAAAAAAACTTTCAAAGGTACAAAACTACTTCAGGCCGGTTGCTACCATAAAGTCATTTCCAGGCAAAAGAAGGGGGCTAGGCAATATAATTAAAACCCAAGGCCCTTACAATCCTGTTCTTTAAAGGATTTGTTATTCAATGTTTCAGTGTTTTTTTAACAGTATCAGATCAGATGTTATTTTGATCACTAACTATAACATGAATAAATTTTGGTAACATTTTCTCCTTAGGTATGTCATTAAATGTGGTGATTAAAGTTTACAGTCTCTAGAGAGACCTGCCCTTGAATCCTGGGCCTAAATTCAAATAGAGCCAGGACATTTTTTGACCTGCTTCCTTATTTGTAAGCATGGAAAAATAATAATATCTATTCTTCTTGGGGTGGCTAGGAAAGAAAATGAGGGACTATACATTTAGTAACACTGACAGTTATATGTCCTCAACAAATGTTATTATAGTTAAATTATTTACAAATGGTTCATGCTTACATATCAATTCATGGTTAAGGATGAGTAAGTTTCTAACACATAAATTTAAGAAACATAACAGAAAGCAGTGTACATTTTACAGCATATATTTAAAAAAAATTTTTTTAGTTACTGATGGACATTTATTTTATTCATTTACTTATATGCGGTGCTGAGAATCGAACCCAGTGCCTCACACATGCGAGGCAAGCGCTTTACCACTCAGCCATAACCCCAGCACCAGCAGTGTGCATTTTAATGTGAATTTGCAGTTAGTTCTTGGCATTTTAACTGCACAGGCCTTACTGTTTTGGTTCTTCTTCCTTCTAGTTGGCCTTCATAGCTGAAATAATGTTCCTTTTGTTAAATCTTTTCCTGAGTTTCGTCACTTCATTTCTCAATTTTACTAATGCTGATGTTGTTCTTTCTTGTCTTGTATCATTTTCTTAATCCCTTTAGCTCATTTTGAAATACAGCTGTGGTTTTTGTCATGGAGGTACATTTTTTCTGGAATGGTTTCATTGTTTTCATGGATGTTATTCTGTTTTTTAATATTTCTTATAACATTTTATGTCATTTGACCTTGATATGTTCCTGCTGTTGGCTTTTATATGCATTCTGTTTTCCTCAAATTTAGAATCAGGTGGATTAGAGCAGTTTTTCTAACTTCGCAGAGCTCCTTCTGTTGTTTTCTGTATAGTGTTAAAAAATATAGAGACCTGCTTCCTGAGCTTTCCACACTTTGTTCCCCTAATTCTGATCTGATCTCTACCCTTCCTTTCTCATGTCCCTGATTTTGCTCAATTTTTATTTCATTTCCATAGTTTCTTCTCAGAAAGGAGTCCTGCCCTTAGAGACTAGACTTCTCAAGTTTCTTCAGTTCTCCTTAGCGTAGAAATATTGTACTCACCCCCTAAAGGACAGAACCCCTCTATTTCAGCTACTACTGGTTGAAGGTGGGGACAGTTCTGGGGACCGAACTGCTAAATATGCATCGTACCATTGAGCTATACTCTCGGCCACTAAACTAGGATTCTTAACTCTGTCTACTTTGTTTTCCAGTAAGAACCTATTAGCTAATTTGAGGTTCTTTTCTCAGTGTTGTCAGATGCCAACTCTGTTGTTTGCTGCTTCCTTTAATGCAGATGTTTGATACCATGCAGATCCTTGCACTATCCATCAGCATGTTTGGGATTTGTTGGAATGCTTTGTCATTAAATTCTATCATAAATATTAATATGCATTTTTGGTTTTGATAGTTAAGACAGGGTTTTTGTGGAAATTCAGAGATTCAACTATGCCTTCTGATACCACTGCTATCTTCCCAGAATTCTTAGCATTACTCTTCTTTTTGCTACAATGATATTGGTTATATTTAGATAAAAGTCAGAAAACAGAAGTCCTAGTTTAATACAGCAATAAAACGAGTCTTATGTTTCCTCTTGCTTAAACAGGAAAGAATAATCAGATTTACCTTAAAGCCTTTACTCTGAACCACGCAAAATTGTTGTTTTTATAGGTTAATATGGGTGACCAATGGCAATTTTACATGGCTTAATTTAATACATGTTACTATCAATCAAGTCTTTTCAGATTACTGGATGTAGACAGTAAAAAATTTCAAAATTCTAACATTAACACCAAACAGAATGGTTTCTATATATATATTTCTAAAACACTAATGCCCTAAGTTAACTTAGCTTTCTTAACCTTACCAACTCTTATAGTAGCATCTTTAGTTTACCTCATTTTTCCTAGTATATATATCCTCACACTCCTGACTTTTCCATTTAGACTTAAGACTCTAGGCAAGGTCCTCTACTTCTGAGTGTTTAGCTACATACACATGTGGATGACCAAAATTGTATTGCTGAGTTCTCTCTTTAACTAAATTCTATGACCATTCAACAAAATAGATGCTCTTCCAATTTTGAATGATCACGATGGCAGATGTTCACCTGCAAAAGTCAATTATTCCCCAAACTTTGCCCAAACAATTTTCTTTGGAGGGAGTCTAAAGAGGAATCTTTCCTGAATGTCCTTTCTTTGAGAGCTGGTTACAGCCAGAATCTTGGATCAGAGTTTTAGTATATTGCTACTTGTTGACAAAAAGAATGTCCAACATCTCACTTTAATACCTATATTCATTTCACCTGTTCTTTCTTCTTCGTTTACAGCAAATAAATCTCAACCCTATTCATACAAATTCTTGATTTCTATTTTAAAAATATTTAATGATTCTTAAACTACCTATCCATTTACATCAGTATTGTCCAAGATTGGGACCTACTGGCAGATAAAGGCGTCTAAATCAAAGTATTAATATAACACCTAACAAAATCCCAAACAGAGTCATGTGCCTCATAACATTTAGTCAATGAGGGACTGCATTTATGATTGTCCTATAAAATTATATCCTTAAGTGATGTAAGTCATTTTGGTTGGTGTAAGTATACTCTTTATATTCATACATCAGAATTGCCTAATGATGCTCTTCTTAGAGCATGTCCCCATCATTAAGTGATGCATAAGTATACATGTTGATATTTAAATTCCTGTAGTCAAATACCAAAGTAAAAACCAATGGCATTAAAAATATTAACCCTTCCTAGAAGTGAGTAAGGTATACTACAACATGAATTTAAATGTAAATTTCTTAGTTCTTTCATAGCACATGTCAGACATATTGCTTACCTTTAGAAAAATGGGACAAAAGCAACACTGGAATCAAAACAATGTTCTTTTCAGATTAAAAAATTGGTTTACAATGTAAAGCAAATCTCAAATTCATCTTATTTCAGAGTTCCCAAAGAATCCTTCAATAAAGTATATAAATTCCAACAAAAAAGACAGAAAAGGGATAACAAAGTAAAATGTAGCTCCATGTGTACTTCTATATACTTATTCACTGATGCCTAGGAACTATGGTACACTTCTAAGGGAAAATAATCACCATTAGTCTCATACCAACTGTTCTGAGGCCACAAGTTTAAGGAACTTCTTGATGAAGTCAATGAGTCCTTGGATGGTTCGGGTTCGCTCTACAGCCCACTTCTTTGTTTTCATTATAGGGGTGTCTCCCACAGCCTTCAGTAGGATGTCAACTGTGAAAGAAAAAAAAAAAAAACAATTATACTGAAATACTTAATGAGAGCATAATATAAAAGCCTTTAGAAAACTTAAAATATTACTTTCTTTTTCATGATTTTTCTTCTTCGATTCTCCCCATGGACTAATCTTTAAAATGCATTGACCTAACAAACAATTCCAAAAAGAAACAGAAATGGCCCATAAAGATGTGTAACAGCAGCAAAGTTTAATCTCACATTTTGTTTTTTACTTACCAAACTACAAAGATTAGAGTATTTGTGTGGCTACTACTGTTGAGAATAAAAAATGATATCCCCTTTCTGGAAAGCAACTTGGTAATACATATCCAATACTTGAAGACATACTTTTGACTCAGTAATACTTCTAAGAATATAATTGAAGAAAATATGTGATGTGCAAAGACTCATTTAGAAGAATTTCCCCTTCACTAAAGCATCTTAAAGGAAAAATACTGGTAAAACCAAGTATCCAACATGGATATTTAAAAGATACCGATTAAATAAAAGATGGTATACTCTCTTAGCTCTGTCACTTGCTGGGTATATACACATGGAAAACTTTTTAATCTCCCCATGCTAGTTTCTCCATTTGTAAGAGGGAGATAATAAATAGCACCTACCTCATAGGGTTGTAATGAGGATTAAATGAATTAACATGTTTATAACAGTATCCAGCACATAAGTCATTCTTATTGAACTTTAAGATTAAATATTAAAGAGACAGTATAAAAGCATATTTAACAACATAGTGATGCTAGCAAAATAAACCTAATGTAAACAGTACATATATTGTCTCAATTTCATTAAAAGCATCTTGAACACATATTCACATGATTACAGAAAATGGATAATAAAGTAAAATGTAGCTCCATATGTACTTCTATATACTTATTCATTGATGCCTAGGAACTATTACATACTTCTAAGGGAAAATAATCACTATTAGTTTCATACCAACTGTTCCAAGGCCACAAGTTTAAGGAATTTAAACAAAATGTTACTTTTCAGTAGTGACACAGGCAATTATTACTTGACATTACTTAGGCTTTTTGTAACTGCTGAGTTTTCTACAATAAACTCTTTAATAAAGAAAAACCATGTTATTAAAAATAAAATACAATTTGGAACCAAAAGTAAGGTTCGGAGAAATCCTTTCAATGATCCAAAATACAGCAATGCAAACCTGAAGACTATGATTCTGTCTTTTGAAGTTATGTCCCTTAAAAAAATCAAAAACACCTATAATCAAAGTAAGCAATACTGAAAGCAAAATAGCATACTGCTGCCCCCTACAGTTAATTTTGTTATATTACCCCCTAGGCCATTCTTGAAATTAAAAGCTTGGGGCCCATCTTTATCAGAGATCAATTTATTCTAGTTTACCCCTGGAATGAAGGTACTTAAAATATGTGATGCACATAGTTTATCTGCCTCTTCATTTGGAAGAATTTAGATGGGATTTTGGCTAGCTTGGCTTCCACACTTCCCTCCCTCTTTCCTCAGTCCCCAGGCACTGTAATTAGGGACCCAGTCATACTAAGAGCCTGAGGGCAAGAAAAGAAGAAGAAATTTTCACTGCATAACCCTGCAATTCTTAAGGGGATCTGCCAATAGTTCCAAACTCTAGTTACCCATTAAAATCAACTGGGGGAACATTTAAAATACAGGTATACACATCAATCAAGTGAGAATCTTTTGACAGTAGAGACTTTAGCACAGTTTTGTTCAAAAGGTTCCCCAGGTGAGCCTAAGGTACACTAAGGGCCTGCAACCTTGATAGGTTTCAACAATCCTCTAAAGTTGCAGAGATTGAAGTATTCAAGTTTCTTTCATCAGATCCTCCTCAAAAAGGATCACAATCAGGATAGGAATTCAATAGGATGGTTCAGTTTGTTAAAAAAAAAAAAAAGAAAGAAAATTATGCATACCAAAGAAAACACACCTTCTGGGTGCTAGGTCACTGTTTTCCATCTCTGTAACGAAGCTATCCTGAGTGTCAAGCAGTAAATTTTTGGTTTTGGTAAATGAACCAAGGAGTGTTTTTATTTTTTATTCTGAGACAGGGTCTTGCTGCTAATTGGAAGGTGGCCTTGAACTTGCCATCCTCCTGAGTTGCTGGGATTACAGGCATGCATTCACCACCATGCCTGGCTTATTTAAGTAGTAAGTTTTGACTAAACCTTTAAAAAAATCCTTTCAATGTAGGCAAAATGGAAAAAAAAATCCACAACAATCTGTAAAACATATAGGACTCTTTTGAAGAAAGACTCTGGTGATTAATCTGTACAAGTAATCAGTGCATCAGGTGGAATGACAACAGATTTTTTCCCAGAGGTAAAAGCAGTCTGATTTTTCTTTCTTTTTGTGGTGCTGGAGATTAAACTAGGGCTTACACTATCAAACAAGCATTTATCTTACAACCGAGCTCATTTTATCCCCAGCCACCAAATGAATCTGATTTAAAAGGGAAGCAGTGCTGGGAGAGGCAGAGGCAATTTTTCTCCACAGCAGCAGAAAAAAGTTCAATGAAAGGCCAGTGAGATCATGGATCAGAAAACTTATCTACTGTTCAAGACTCTGGAGAGAAAACTTGTCTAAGGAAATTCAGTCTCTTTGCAGATGTTTTGCTCACAAGCAACTCTTAACTGTCCAGAGTGCTCAAAACAAATAACATTAGAAATTAATTTCCAACAACGAAAAAATTCTCAAGCAGTAAACCGTGAGGACTGATAGGTTCAAGCAATGAAATGATTCACAATGATTCCAAAATTAAAAAAAAAGGTAATATCTGTATTTTCAAATTTCCCTTAGCAATGTCCATACTGAGTAAAACCTCAAGTTTTTTTTCCGATTCAAGGAGTCAATTCACACTCTGTTGTAGGGGAGACAAAAGCAGCGATCTAATTCCAGGCCTTGCCACTGACCATCCCTAATTTGGTTGATTTCGTTCGCCAGTACTTCTCCATATTCTGACCAATCTGACCATCCTTATTACTTTAAATCATTATTCAAATAATTAGCTCCTATGTTAAGCACCGGAAGCTACTTAACTTTTACTCGGATCTCACCTTCAAGACTTGTAATCTAGCCAACTCACAGGTAGATTAGAATACATTGTAAAAAGCACGGAGGCAGCTAAGTACCTGGAACCACATGGATAACCAAGGCACCTAACGTAGCCCAGCAAGCACAATGTTGAGTCCGGAGACGGCTTCCTCGTGAAGCACTCGACAAGGTTTGAAAAATGAAAGCACGCTTCCTCTCTTCGGACTCCCGAAAATGTACCTCTGGTTTGGGCCTTCCTCTAAATTTCGATTCATTATTGGCCACCACCCTTAGAGACCGCAGCTACACCTCCCACCTCACTGCCCAGACTGCTCTCAAAATTACTTTTTTTCTTGGTGTCGCCTGAAGGCTCCTCTGTCCCCGGCGAGACTGCCGCAGAAGAAGGGGGCTCTGGAGTGGCTGTTTCTGGGGAGACATCCGTAAGTCCTTCACCGCCAGCAGCAGCAGTTGAAGGGAGTTGCAACACCGACTCGGGCTCCTCCGCCATATTGCACGGTGGAAAGCGAGAGCGGAAGTGGCAGCTGAGAGCGTGCAGTGGGCGGGCTCAGCGCTGAGGAGAATCGCAAAGGAGGCGCCAAAGGGGGATCTAACCCAACGGTGAACGTTGGAGCTTCCGGCTAGCTCTCCATATGGAAACTGTCTAGGACCCCTGGCTGTTACTATGGCATCTGGTGTTTTCTTACTGCGATAAACTTAAGGACGGGTTCCATGGGCAACATTCCCATGCGCCGCCAAGTGAAAAGCACCCCTCCGGTAAGTCGGCTCTGGCCGGAAAATGTTTCCGCTTCCCTCCGCGTCTGCCCCGCCCTGGCCCCGCCCCTCAATCCCCGCCCAGCGGTTCGGGAGCGCGCGCGAGCGCGTGCGGGAGGGGGCGGGTGGGGAAGGATCGCTGGCAAGATCCCGAGGCGAGGCTCGCGTGCCCGCCCCCGCCCTGGCCCCCAGCGCCCACCCAGTCGGCCCGGCCCAGCCATGATCAAGGCGATCCTCATCTTCAACAACCACGGGAAGCCGCGGCTCTCCAAGTTCTACCAGCCCTACGTAAGTATCCAGCCGCCGCCGATCAGGGCGAGGGGGAGTCGTTGACGACGGGCAGCGCCCAGCGCGGCTTCCTCGGAGCGATTCCGTCCGGCGCGCTGCGGCCCTTCTAGCGCCCAGGCAGCCTCGAGCTCCCGGCTGTCAGCTTCCTGTGGGTGTGAGCCAGGTGCCCACCTCCTCGCCGGGCTCCCAGCCTCCGACGTGGCTCTGCGGGGCGGCTCCTCCGCCCGTCTGTGGGCAGGGTGGTTTCCCGGCAGCTCGGGCCCGGCCCTCAGGGGTCGGGCATCCGCAGCCCACCTGCGCCCGCTCCCAGCCCCGCGCCCTAAGTCCCGGGAGCCCACCCCGCGCGGTTGCCTTCGTGCTGTGGGCGGTTCGGGTTGGCTCCGCTCTTCTCACAGCCCCACCTCCCTTACTTCCAACCCTTCCAGGTGGATTTCTTTATGTTCGCCAGTGGACAGATGGGCTACTGTTTTTCCGCTGTAATCCTCTCCTAGCGGAGGAACTTTAGCCTCCCGCGTTTCGGTGACGGCACGCTCTGTACAGTCTCCCATGGATGTTTCCATGAGATCGACTGCCCAGTGTGACTTTCAAGGTGTCTCCTTACAAAAGAGGAAGATAAGTGAGGAGCTGATAGTTTTATCATGCTTTTTCACCTGATTGTGAATTACTTATTCTTGAAATAGCTGTTGACATTTTTCATGGCTGAAGTACGGTGATTCTATACCCAGAAGTTATGATTTCGGCTTCCGGTTGGGCATTTTTCAAGGGAATTTAGTTTCTCTTCTACTTACAAAGAATAGTAATATTTGTAAAACCTCTCTTTTAAAACTGCAAACGCTGTTAATATTCCTAAGTGCTCGAGGCTTTTAGGTAGTAATTTATAAATGATTGTGAAAGGGTTATATACATATGTGCCTACCTTAGGGCAAAATTCACCTCTAGGTTAAATACATACAATTGGGCTCTGGATGGTAGGATTAATGTGAGATGTAACATTGTGTTGTATTGGGGCATTTTGCTTGTAGCCAGAAATGAACTTTCAATTCAGTATTGAAACTGTGCCAAGACTAATACTTTTATGCAGTTAGGTCCCAGATGGAACTCATTCTTGCCATTAAAAATTAAATGTGAAAATGTCAGTTTGTCTAAAATGATAATATAGTCTGTGGAGGTGTTGGCTGAAGAGAAATCTTGAGCTTATTTATTTCCTTAAGTTGTTTTGCCTTTGCTGGTGATAGAGAATATTTTGCATTAATCCTGGGTAGTTTTAGTTTAGTGTAACTTAAATATGAATGCTCCGTTTAAAAATTCTACATTATTCTTTAATCCAGAATATAATTCTAATTGATCCTTCTGAATAAAAAAAAAAAAATACCATTAACTTTCCGTTGTTACCCATTTCTTTAAAATGTTAATACCCTTTGTCAAAGGAACGTTTCTCTTAATCATTTTACCAGTGCCATTTTCAGTGAAGAAAAAGTATATTCCAATAGTGAAATAGAATTCAAAATTTTATTTTTCCGTATCTCAATTTAATATTCCTCGGCTGATCAGTAATCAGTATACCACCCCTGTAGTGTAGAATTTAACCATCTACTAAAATATGAATTTAATTAGGAAATCTAGAAATACATGTTTCTTGTTCAACAGTGGTAATAAAAATATTGCAGGGTGATACATTTACTCACTAGATAGCACTGAAGCTTAATATGGAAAGAGGCTTCATGGGAAAATGTAGCTAGAAGGTATAAAAGGTCAGTTTATTGGTTGTGAAGAAGTGGGGTGCCAGAAGCTGTTTCTGTGTATTAGTCTTTATAAGTTGGATTTTTGCCAATAATATGCTTTCTCCAGTATAATCTATTTGAGGGTAGATATCTTTTTCATTCATTTAGTCCATCAGTTTATCAGTAAATATTTATTTCATGACTTATGTGTGCAGACACTGAAGATGAACAAATATATCTATCTTCTGCTCTTGTGGGAAGGGTGTAGACACAGCTAATAGGAAGCAGACTATATAGTGTACCAGGTAGTAATAAATGCTGTGGAAAAAACAAAACAGGGCAAGGTGATAGGGAGTGTAAGGATGGCAGTTTTAAATAAGGTAGCCAGTTAAGTTCTCTTGAGAAGGTGACATTTGAAAAAATACTTGAAGGACATAAGAAAGCAAGCCTTGCAGATATCAGGGAAGAGCATTCCAGGCAAATGTGTAAGCCCTGAGGAGAGAATGCCTGTTTGAAGAAAACCAAGAAGACTGGTATAACAAGAGCAGACTGTGTCAGGGAAGAATTGTTGGAAATGATGTTTGTTTGCATAGGGTATTGGAGTGCATTCTATTCATACTACCTGGAGTGTCCTTCTCTTCCATTGCCACGTGTCCAAATTTGACTCCTTGTTCTAGACCCAGCCTAAGCATCTCATAAGTGTTCCTTGAAGTATTTTATCTTGCTGTAAGACTCCTGGTTCTTAGGATTTAATTTTTTATCCTTTAAAGGTACAGTATTCTGTTTCACAGCCTATATCCTTGAAGGGAGGTATTAGGGTTTAGGTATATTGGTGTCACCCCAAGCAATCAACAATGAATCTTTTTTTCTGAGCTATATCCCTAGCCCTTTTTATTGTATTTTTTATTTTGAGATAGGGTCTCCGTTGCCCAGGCTGGCCTCAAACTTGCCATCCTCCTGCCTCAGCCTCCTGAGTAGCTGGGATTATAGGCATGTCTCACTGTACCCAGCTTACATTAAGTCTTGAACTTAAAAAACTCTTGATGATTCTTTGCTGAAGACATTCATTTAGAACCTACCTTGGGATATAGTTCAGATTTAGAATTGACTCCTTAAATTTCCTTCCAACTCTCAACTCTCTTAGTCCTTCATTAACTAGAGGTTTTATGAATCCATTCCTTTGTTACAAAAGTAGAATAGCTGTTACTTCAACAGTTTCTGTTTAAGTTGAAAGAAGTCTCAAATAAATAAATAAATAAATCTCCAGTAACATTGACAGTTTCAAGTCTAACTTAAGTAATATCTAGGGATATGACTGGGTCAATAGTTCTGTACACTGATGTGCTGAGGTTTGAGTCCAGCTACATTGGTTTAGCACTGAGCAGTTTTGACTTTTTGTCAACAAATTAATACTATTACATTGGATTTTCATTCTTCATTTATTTTTCCTCATGACATAACAATTTATATGTTCGTTTCTATCTGTTAGCAGTGCATATTTCCATTTCATGCTGCAATAGATTTTTAGCTTTGATTGTGCATCCAAGCTGTTGTCATGTGTGAAACATGAAGTCACACATCTGTTTCACTGAACTTAAGTTTTGGTTCATTCTAGTAGAGTCGGATATTAAGAATTTGAAGGTGTATCCTTTTTTGTTTTTCCCTTTTGTACACTTGAGCCATTATAGCAGAAGTTCAAATGTTTTTGTCTCTCCTATTTAATGCTTAGCCACAGTAAATTTAACCTTTACTCTTTTAATATTCACCTGGCAATGTCTGTGTGTTATTGAGACATGTTTCATAAACCAGCTATATTTTTACAGAGCTATCAAATAAGAGAAAAAAAAAAAACCCTGTGGGTTATGATTCCTGTATTATTAGTGTTCTTTGGTGAGTCACTCTAAGTAGAAATGCTTTCTTTTTTTTTTTCTTCAAATATTTATTTTTTAGTTGTAGTTGGACACAATACCTTTATTTTATTTATTTGTTTTTATGTGGTGTGGAGGGTTGAACCCAGGGCCTCACACGTGCTAGGCAAGCACTCTGCCACTGAGCCACCACCCCAGCCCCAGAAATGCATTATTTTGAGTTGCCTTATGTGTTTCCACAGATATAAAAGATCAAGATATGTATATGCGTGCATACACACATACCACCCCTATATAAAATGCAAGCAGGAAAATTTCCAAATTTTAAAATGCCTGAGTTGCCTCAGTTTTCTTATCAACTGTGTCTGATTTGTTGTTTGTCGCCAAAAACAAATCCTAGAAGGAACTGTAAGACTGTTCTTTCCTTTTTTAAAAAAATTAATATGAAAAAAATTGAATGTATAATTTTTTTTCTTTTTTAAAGAATCCTTAAGAAAGACATATCTATATTTTTTGATAGTGTTTTTTTTAGTGACTATTACAAAAGTGTGATGGATGTGATCGTTAAACTTACTCTCTGATCAAGCTGTAGTTATTAACAGTTCTGAGTATTAAGGTGTTAGTATATATTAACATAATATTTCAGTTTTTTATTTAGAAGGAAGTTACAAATGATTTGTTTTCCTTTAATATTTAGTAGAATGCTTTCGACTACATAAATTGGGTTTTATATTGCATCACTCCAATGCCTAAAAAAGAACTGTGTACATTATAGGAAGTGCAGAGCAGTAGACAGATTACAAATTTATTTGCGTCAGCAAATCAATGACTTCCTTATAGATCCAGTTTCTTTTTTTTTCTTTGTTTTACTCATCATAAAATTACTGTTATCCAAAGGCTGGTTTCTTTCCTTGTCAATTAAATCAGAAAGACACAGTGATCTGTTTCTTTCTGGGAATGTATCTTTTTTCTCTCTAGTCTGGTTAGTCCTACCCAACACCAGTATTACTTCTAACCATGAAGGGTGGAAACACAAATAAAATTGGTACATTTTGGAAAGTTGGAATAGAGGAGTGGATGTGGCATTGATCATCCAGGGGTCCACTATTCCTCTTCTAAAAAACTTTAAAAATTTTATTATTAGTAAGGTATACCTGACAAAAATTTGTCACTTTATATTTATGGTGTGCAACATGATGTTTTGAGATATATATATTATAAATATAAATGGGTAAATTAAGCTGATTAGTGATTAGTATATATATCACCACTTTTCCTTCTTTATTAGCGTACATTTTTCCTTTCAATAAATAATATTTTTCTTTTTTTTAATTTTAGTTTGATTCTGAAGTTTTTGATATCAAGGAATGGTTCTTTGTCATATGTAGTCTGGAACATGTGCCACAGTAAATCCTAGTTCAAGGTATTCCTTATATAAAGCAGTCTTTGGAAAATTCAAATTTTGATATGGTCCCAACTTTTGTATGCAATTTGCCTTAAACCTTGCTTTTTAAGAAGTTAAGATTAAATCTATTGGAAATTATATTGTAAAGGAGAAATTGTTTATCCACATCATTGATTATTAAATTATTTATTGTTTGACATTTTAAATAAAACTTTTTAAGATTATGTAGAAAATATTTGTGTTAAGATCACTGTCATCCTTGATTGCATTATACACAGATAATTATTAACATGTAGCATATTTCCTCCAGTGTTTATTAATTTTTCCTCAGTTTCTCAATGAAGGATATATACCTTTTTTAGAAAACTGAACTCATACATATAACCTAAGTTTATCAGGGCCCTTCCCTTTTATGATTCCAAGGGTAAGTCTTAGCTAACTTTTGTTGGAAAGTCAGCACCCATTCTTGTCCTTAGCACTTGGAGTCTTTGTACTTGTGGATTATGAATTTCTTCACTGCTGCTTATGATCCAAGGCAATTCTGAATTGTAGACTATCTTCAGAGTCCAATCCCCTTCTGCCTCTTGTTACATAAGAATAAGTTACACTTGTTCCTTCCTCATTATTTTTACCCTCTCAGCCTTCTTATCAAATATTTTGAACTGCAGTATAGGTAAATTTTTCTGAAGGATCAAGCATCTCTTAGAAAATATTTCATTATAAGAGGAATAAAGATAATTTTAGCTAACAGGTGTTTTTGTAAGACTCCAAGTGGAGGCACTTCTAGAGTTGGCCTTGGGAAGGAGAAGTGGCCTGTGGGGAAACTACCTGACATGTTTTTACTTGGCATTGTTTTCTCGTTCCCTGCCCATATTCTTCCAAAAAGTATTGTTTTGTATGGCTCTGTTCTAAGCATTAATAATACAATGATAAGTAAGACAGATGTTATTCCTGCTCAATGAGTTCATATTCTAGTGATAGGAGGTAGAAGATTTAAAAAAAATTATGTAAGATTATGACCTGTATATGAAGAAAAATGAAATCACTGGAAGAGAATGAAGAGTGATGGGGCAGAGGTATGTTTTAGGTAGGATTATCAGGGAAAGCCTCTTTAAGGACCTGGCATTTGAAAAGAGAATGAGGAGAGAGTCATGAGAACAGCAGAGGAAAGAATGTTTTAGGCAGAAAGAGGCAGAAAGCACCCTGAATGAGGCCAGATGTGATGTGTTCAGGTCTAACAAAAAGGCAACCTGAGTGGCAGGAGATGAAGTCAGAGGAAAAGATAAGGACAAATCATGCCTGTATGCCCCATTGTGCCTGCCACTTCTTCACAACTTTCTGTCTGATGACATCATCCCCACATGCCAACAAGAGGAGCTATTTCTGCTTGAACCCTACTTGTGATCTGCACAATTAAATAGTGCCTCTGCTGAAAAGTTAATGGTTTTGTCCTCTGCTCAGTTTATTTTCTCCTGTTATCCTTAGGCTCTGGAGAGAGAGGAGTGTTTGTCTTGTGAATGAAGGTGAAAGTGAATGTTCCCATTCTGTGCATTCTCTATACCAATGAGACCTTGATCAAGCAGATTCCATTCTTGTTGCCTGTGAAGTAACAAAATGCAAGAAGAAAAGAATATATTTTTCTGAAACCTCTTTCAGTCTTAATTTCATGTGAACAGAGTTTGTGTGAAACCTACTAGAGTACCTCCATTATTGTGCTGAGAAGCATTTGTGTCTTTCCTGCCTTACTTGAAGCCTGATGTAATTACAAAAATCACTAGCTGTCACAGTTCATTTTGCTACTCAGGAGGAAAAGGCTTTTTTTCCAATGTTCTTTTTCAGTTGTTCAGTATTTTGATGTCTATGTGCTGAGTGGGGAACTGTACCAGTTTATCCCACTGTGTATATCCTTCTATTTTCTGTCATTAATGTATCTTAATGTGGTATAAAATGGCAATGAAATAGTTTTTATTGTAGTAGTACATGTATAATACAAAACTTTTTTAACCATTTTTAAGTGTGTAGTTCTCTGTCATTAGGTACATTCACATTGTTTTGCCACTGTCCGCCCTCCATCTCTATAATTTTTCATCTTTCCCAAGAGAAACTATAAATATTAAACACTAGCTCCCTGTGTTAGTCTTTCCATTGCTGTGAAAAAATATCTGAGATAATCAATTTAAAAAGAGGAAAGATTTATTTTAGCTAATGGTTTCAAAGTTCAGAGGCTGGTTGGTTCTGTCGCTTTTTGGCCTGTGGCGAGGCAAACACCATAGCAGAGAGCATGTGGCAGAACAAAACTGATTATCTCATGGCAGCCAGCAACCAAAGAGAGAGAGGAAGGGTGTACCCCTAGTAACCTCACTTACATTAGGCCGTACTTCCTATAATTTGCTCCATTTCCGGATAGTGCCAGAGGCTGGCAACCAAGCTTTTAGCACATGGTCTGAGGGGGCATTTCATATTCAAACCATCATAGCTTTCCTCATTCTCACCTCCTAGCCCCTGGCAGACTTCCTTCTACTTTCTGTTTCTACAAAATTGACTACCTCATATAAGAGGAATCACAGAAAGTTTGTCATTCTTTGGCTTATTTCACTTACCATAATGTCCTCAAGGTTCACCCAGGTTGTAGTATGTTAAGGTGAAATAACATTCCATTGCATGTTTGTAAATGCCATATTTTGTTTATTCGTTCATTTAGCAATGGATGTTTGGCTTGCTTCCACCTTTGGCTATTGTGAAAAATACTGCTATGAACTTAGTTGTATAAATGTCTGGTAAAGTTCTTGCTTTTGGTTCTTCTGGATGCATACTTACAAGTAGAATTGCTGGATCATATGGTAATTCTTAGAAAGAAATTATTGGTGTATTATAATTATACATAATAATTATACACAATAGCAGGATTTGGTATTACATATTCATATGTTCACACAAGATAATGATATAATTTGGTTGATTTCATTCAGGTACCTCCCCCTTTGCCTCCTCCTCTGTCTCTGGTAATTTTGTGTTTACTTCTTTTGAGGAATCACCCTATTTTTCTCAACAAAGTCTGCACCATTTTGCGTACCCACCAGCAATGCCCAAGGATTCTGGTTTCTCCAAATCCTTGATAACACTTGCTAGTCTCTGTTTTTTTTTTTTTTTTTTAATATTTATTTTTTAGTTGTAGTTGGGCACAATACCTTTTTTTTTATTTATTTATTTTTATGTGGTGCTAAGGATCCAACCCAGGGCCCCGCATGTGCTTGGCAAGCGTTCTACCACTGAGCCACAACCCCAACCTAGTCTCTGTTTCTTTGTATTAGCCATTCTAATGGGGGTGAAGTGGTATTTCCTTGTGGTTTTGATTTGCAGTTCTCTAATGACTAGTGATGAGGAGTATCTTTTCATGTGCTTATTGGCCCTTTTTGTATCTTTGGAGAAATGTTTATTATCAAATAATTTGTCTATTTTTCAATCTAGTTTTGTTATTATTGATTGAAGGAGTTTATATGTTCTGAGTGTTAGTCTCTGTCAGATATATGATTTGCAAATATTTTCTTCCATTCAGCGGAAGAATTATGAATTTAAATTTAAATCTTGATGAGTTTCACCTTATCTGTGTTTTTCTGTACTTTCTTGTGCTTTGGGTACCCATATCCAGAAAATTATTTTTAATGACAAATAGTAGTTTATTGTATAGTTTACGGTAATTTATTTAAACAATCTTCTGTGTACTTTTATTTTGAATAATATTTTTTAGATTAGGATTAACTAAGAAAATACTTGTAAAACCTGACACCTAAGACTCAGTAATTGTTATCAAAATTAATAATAAGAGTTACTTTTATTAGTAGTACTATTTGCTGCTTTCCTTGGTTGGAAAATCTTTGTCACCAGGGGACTATAGAAAAATCCCAGAGATTTTTCTCAAGTACTTCTTATTTCCTCAGAATGAATTGTCTCTATTATTTTTCTAAACAAAGAGCCCAGTGTTTAAATTATTTGGGCTCTCTTTTGGAATGAACTCTTTCTTTTTAATTTTTTTTAAGTTGTAGATGAACACAATACGTTTATTTTACTTATTTTGTAGTGCTGAAGATTGAACCCAGTGCCTCACATGTACTATGTGAACACTCTACCACTAAGCCACAACCCCAGACCCTGAGTCACTGGGGTTACAGGCATGTCTAGTTATCTTTTTATTATTGAGCTGGAAGAGTTCTTTATATATTCTGGCTGGGAACAGTGCAAGCCTGTAATCCCAATGGCTCTTGAGGCTGAGGCATGAGAATCCTGAGTTCAGAGTCAGTCTTAACAACATAGTGAGGCCCTAAGCAATTTAGCAAGATCCTGTCTCAAAATAAAATATAAAACAAAAAAGGCTGAGGATGACGCTCAGTGATTAGGATTGATGAGGATAATGACATATTAACTGTCTAATCACAGAAAAAGTTTTAATTTTAAATTTGCCTTTTATAGAGAATAAAATCATGGCATTTGCAGGTAAATGGATACAGTTGGAGAAGATAATGCTAAGTGAAGTTAGTCAATCCCAAAAAAAACAAATGGCGAATGTTTTCTCTAATATAAGTTGACTGACTCATAGTGGGGTAGGGAGAGGGGCATGGGAGAAATAGACGAACTCTAGATAGGCAGAGGGGTGGGAGGGGAAGGGAGGGGGCAGGGGGTTAGCAATGATGGTGGAATGTGATGGACATCATTATCCAAAGTACATGTATGCAGACATGAATTGGTGTGAACATACTTTATATACAGAGATATGAAAAATTGTGTTCTATGTGTGTAATAAGAATTGTCGTGTATTTAAAAAATAAAAGCAATTAAAAAAGAAAAAAAAATTTGCCTTTTATGACATGCAAAAGGATAGGAAGGGAACACAGGAAAAGAAAGTTGTATTAGTAGATTTCTGAATTAGTAGAATTCTGAAGACACTTTGTCTTTATTTTTCAGTAGTAATTTAAGAAATATTTAAAGTAATAGGTTATTGCCTTTATGTAATGCAGTATCTTTAAACTGATATAATGTACAAGTTACGACTAACTGAAATGTATCTCTTTTGACTTTTGTTATGAAACTATGGAGTTAGGAAAGTTGATCAGCCTAAAAGCAAGTTCCGGCCTTCTTTATGAAAGCTGTTAAATTAAATTGATTATTAAAGAGAGGGCAATTGTATTGTGTCATTGGAAACCTTAGCATAGAATTTGCTTGCTTCATTAAAATTTTAAGGCATTCTTTCCCATATTGATTTTCATTTTTTTAAATGTTGTTTTAATTGACAGTAATTGTGTGTATAGGGTACAATTCAGTAATTCAGTGTTTTGATCTATTTATATCTTTTAGAAAGATTAATCAAGCTAGTTAGCATATCACCTCATCAACTTACTTTTTTGTGATTAGAACTTTAAAAATCTGTTCTATCAGAACTTTTGAAACATACATCATTAACTGTGATCATCATGCAGTACAATGGATACTAAAACTTATTCCTCCAGTGTTAACTGAAGATCTTACTCTTTGATCTCTACCTCTTTCTTCATCCTTCACCATTCATACCTTCCTCCAGTCTCTGGTAACCAGTCATATTAATTCTCTTTAGTTGAGTATTGCCAGCATTCTGAGAAGATTCCAGATGGCAATCTTGACGTTCATATGAGAAATTATTTTCACTGTTAAAGTAATGAAACAGCAAACTTAACACATTTGTTATTTGTTGACAAACGGTAATATAATGTAAAAGGATAACTTTCCTCAAAAGAAAACTCCCTATGATTTTTTTTTGGGGGGAGGGGATACTGGAGATTCAACCGAGGGGTGCTTAACCAGTAAGCCATACCCCCAACCCTTTTCATTTTTTATTTTGGGACAGGGTCTCTCTAAGTCATTTAGGGCCTCATTAAGTTGCTAAGGTTGCCTTTGAACTTGCAATCCTCCTGCCTCTGCCTCAGTTGCTGGGATCACAGGTGTGTGCCACCATGCCTGGCCTCCCTATAAAATTTTTGAACTGTCCTGAGAATTCTAGAACTTATTTTACAGGTGTAAAGTTTAGAGGTAAATACTTAAAAATAAGTCGTTACTATGTGTTTTCTATGTGTGGGTCGTGTTCTAAGAGCTTTATATATGAACTCAGTCCTTATAACAACTCCATGAGGTAGACACTGTTATTTTCTCCATGCTCCAGACAAGAAAAACTCAGGCACAGAAAGCATAAGTGATTTGCTTAAAGTCTCACAATTAACACTGGGCACATCCAATAATAAACATATACAGTCTGGTTGCAGATTCTGTACTCTTTTCCCCCACATCTTAGTTTTTAGTTTGTTTTCGCAAGTTATAAGTACACATAAGTTAAAGAATCCAATAGTTCTATTTTATAGGGTTTATTATGAAAAATATCATTCCCTAACTTGCCCCTTCCTACCAATAACTTTTAGTTGATTATTGTAGTATTTCTGTACATGACTCTAAATAACATGCTTATTTTGCTGCTTGACTTTTCACTTGATGTGATCTCTTTGCTTCTGCTCTTGAAAATAATTATTTAGCTCTCCCACAACTGATTCCCAGTGCCTTCATAGTTACTTCATCCATTGGGTGAGGTCAGTATTTATTATTTTTGGAAGGGGTTAATTTTTAATTTTTTCTTTTTAGTTAGACATGACAGTAAAATGTAATTTGACATAGCATAAATACATGGAGTATAACTTCCCATTCTTGTGGCTGTACATGATATGGAGTTACACTGGTTGTATATTCATATATGAACATAGGAAAGTTATGTCCAATTCATGCTACTGTCTTTCGCTTTTCTGTCTCCCCTCACTTCCCCAGTATTCAGTGTTTACATTAATTTATTATGGAAAAATGCCTTTAGGTGAGCCATGTTGTAAACTGTGCTTAGATTTTTTTTTTTATTTCCTGACATTTTATTTTCCTTGAAAATAATTGCTTTTTCCTTTAATCTAGTTTTTTCCATTCAGTTTTCACTAATTTACATCTTTGCCAGTTGTCTAAGTTATATGCATCTGTTGTTATTTTCATGTCTCTAAGAAATCTCTCCTGAAATCTTGAACAGGAACCATGGTCTCAGTTGTATGGCAGTTTCACTGCTGTGGATCTGTTTTCGTTAATTCTGGAAACTCTTCTCCTTTTTCCTCAGGAACATTTTTCAATTTTCTCTGTATTCTTTTTGAATCTCCTTTTATTCATCATTACTCTGAACTATTATATATTTCTTATCATTTCTTTTCTATTTTCTGTATTTTTACCCTTTCACTCTATTTTTTGGGTACTTCTCTATTATATTTTCTAGTTTTTCTCTAAATGTAAAAATTTCTCCTCATATTTTCACTTTCCACTAGCTGCTATTTTATTATTGTATTTTATGTAGTATGTTTCTCTCCTGAGAATTTTTGAGATACAAAGTTCAGATTCCCATATTAGAATTTAGAGCCTACAAAGGAAAGTTGAACGCATTATTTTCTGTACCTAAAAGGAATATCAACAGGACCAAAGGAAGAAGAGACTAATTTTATCTGACGTAGTTAAAAAAAAAAAAAAAAAAACCGAACAAAAAAAACTTCATAGAGATGGTAATGACTTAAAAAAATGGTAATGACTAAGCTGTGTGTCTAAAAAGGGTGTTGTTAGCAAATGGAGTGAGAAAGGTGTTCCAAAACAGAAGTGAGAAAATATAATGGGAGTGAATGGTGAGATATGCAGTGTGGTTAGAGGAGATTGGATAAGGGAGAAGAAATAAATAATGAAACTTAAAAGGTATGCCTAGATTTGGTTATATGGACCTTGGAGATCTTTAAGAAAGGAAGTAAATATTGTTTGTTTGTTTTTAAAGGAGGTAATGTATTTGGTGCTGTGTGTAGGTCAGTTGAGTAGGGAGACAGGTAGCAGAATAACAAACATTTTGGTGGTTCATATGGTATTCTGAGTAAAAATAAAAATCTGAGTTGAAATAATGTGTTTGAATCTAGCATTACTGTTGTTTATGAAGAATTTACCTGCATCTGGACATGGGAAGTGAAAGAAAGGGAATTATCAAGATTTTTCATATGGAAGATGATAATTGGTGATTAGCTGAGACTAGAATATAGTAATAATATTTTTAGGAAAAATGTAATGTTTTTAGTCTTTAACATGTAATGTTTCATATGGTTTTGTGGAAAATAAGTAGAGATGTCTGTCTGGAAGCTGGAAGTACCTTGTGAGCAACTCAGAAAAAAGGACAGTCTTCTTTTAGGCACTGGGAACATAGGAGAATTAAAAATTAGGAAGAGAGTAACATACTACTGTTGTGAAACCACAAGAGTAGGTAGATAATGATGATCCATGTAGAGCATTTAGTTCTACATGAAAACTAGAAGGAAGTGGGTGGGATATGATTAAGCACACATAAGGAAGGAAGAGGGCAGCTGTCTCACACAGTGCTTTTGTTCTTCTTCCAACCTCTTTTCAGTGTTTCTGTGAAATGCTGAGTATATATAAAAGAATATTTACATGTTAAATATATGTAAATTATAGTCAATAATAACCTAATTGCTGTATTTAAGAAAAATTACTAATACCTTTGAAGGTTTTCTGTTTTCCTCTGTATTCAGAGATAACCACTGTCTTAAATTTTTAATTTAATTTTTTGGTGCTGGGGATTGAATCCAGGGCCTTGCACATGCTAAGGACGTGTTCAACCACTGAGCTATAACCCCAACCCCACTGAATTTTTAAAAATATTCTCTTTTCATTTTGATATAATTTTTTGTTCTTTTTTAAAATTTTTTTTTTATTCTTTAGTTGTAGTTGGACAAATACCTTTATTTTATTTTTATGTGGTGCTGAGGATCGAACCCAGGGCCTTGCACATGCTAGACGAGCGCTCTACTGCTGAGCCACAACTCCAGCCCCAATTTTTTTTGTTCTTAAACAATTATTGTTTTGCATCTTATTGAACTTTACAAAGATAGTCACAGTGTATATATTCTTTTGGAACTTAATTTTTTAAAAAATTGTGTTCATTAGTTTTTGAGATTGACTTTTGGCATATTAGGTTCAGTTATAATCATTTTTAATACAGTGTATTATTCTTTGCATAAATAAACCAAATTTATGTATAATCCTACTATTAATATTCTGTTAATACAGAGATTTACATTGATCAGTTTTATAATATTAAATCAACTTGGCATTGATAGAATCAACTCACTTTAGTAATACTTTATGCACATTTTAAAAAATGAATTGTGTTTGATTATTGGGGTTGGTTTCTAGGCTCTGTCTCCTATGCTTTGGAGACTGTTAGCTCTGATGTATGGGTGCTAGAAGATATACAGGGAGAACACTGGGCACCTTGAAAGCCAGGAAATGTCCTGGATTTTCAGAATTGCCTGGACATTACACTTAGTGCCCCTAAGGGCCATTTCTCTTGTATTATCTAGACTGTCAGATTCCTGGTCACTGCCCCCTAGAGGACAGACTATCAGGGACAGAATTTCAAGATATCGGCTTGAATTATAGATAATCTCTCCTGAGAAAGATGTCCACAGAAGGAGGAGAAGAAGATGTAGTTGATTTTCAGGTGTGTGTCCAAGGTCAGGGACTGTACTGAATTTTTCTCCCAAACTACCTTGTATTTAGAACTTGCAAAACTTTACTTTTACAAAGTGTTTAACATATTTCAACTACTTTATTTCATTTTCTTCTTACAATAGACAGTTTTAGCTCTTTAAAATAATATATGCTTTGTGTACCCCATAGTCTTCCCTCTTTTCTTATACTTTTGTCTAATTTATGCTATGAATTCATAACCTATAGAGTTGAAAAGGTTTCTTTTTTCTTTCATTTTCATTCATTCTAATTATTTATACATGAAAGTAGAATGCATTTTGACACTTTATACATAAATGGAGCACAACTTCTCCTTCCTCTGGCTGTACATGGTGCAGAGTTGCACTGGTAGTGGAAACATATAATAATGTCCATCTCATTCCACCGTCTTTCCCATTTCCACACTCCCTTCTCTCCCCTCACTCCCCTCTTCACAATCCAAAGTTCCTTCATTGTTCCCTACCCAACCCACATCTGCATCATCTGCTAATCAGAGAAAACATTAAACCTTTGTTTTTTGGGGGTTTGGCTTATTTTGCTTAGTGTGATATTCTCCAGCTGCATCCATTTACCTGCAAATGCCATAATTTCATTCTTTAATGCTGAGTAATATTTCATTTTGTGTACCACATTTTCTTTGTCCATTCTTCTGTTGAAGGGCATCTAGGTTGGTTCCATAGTTTAGCTATTGTGAATTGAGCTGCTATACACATTGATATAGCTGTGTCACTGAAGTATGCTGATTTTAAGTCCTTCGGGTATAAACTGAGGAGTGGAATAACTGGGTCAAATGGTGATTTCATTCCAGGTTTTCTGAGGAATCTCCATACTGCTTTCCAGAGTGGTTGCACCAGTTTGCAGTCCCACAAGCAATGCATGAGTGTACCTTTTCCCTCGTGTTCTCGCCAACACTTATTATTGCTTGTATTCTTGATAATTGCCATTCCGACTGGATTGAGATGAAATCTTAGAGTAGCTTTGATTTGCATTTCTGTAAATGAACTTTTTATGTTCGTTGATTGATTATATTTCTTCTGAGAAGTGTCTGTTCAGTTCCTTAGCCCATTTATTGATTGGGTTATTTTATTTTATTGGGGTTAAGTTTTTTAGTTCTTTATATATACTGGAGATTAGTGCTGTATATGATATTCATGTGGTAAAGATTTTCTCCATTCTGTAGGCTGTCTTTTCATGTTATTGTTTCCTTTGCTGAGAAGAAGCTTTTTAGTTTGAATTCATCCCATTTATTGATTTTTGATTTTACTTCTTGTATTTTAGGAGTCTTGTTGAGGAAGCCAGTCTTGAGCTGACATGTGAAGATTTGGGCCTACTTTTTCTTCTTGTTAGGTGCAGGGTCTCTGTTCTAGTGCCTAAGTCTTTGATCCACTTTGAGATGATTTTTGTGCAGGGTGAGAGATAAAGGTTTAATTTCAGTTTGCTATATATGGATTCCAATTTTCCCAGCACCATTTGTTGAAGAGGCTATGTTTCTCCAATGTATGTTTTTGGCACCTTTGTCTAATATAAGATAATTGTAATTTTGTGGGTTAGCCTCTGAGTTCTCTCTTCTGTACCATTGGTCTACCTCTCTGTTTTGGTGCCAGTACCATACTGTCTTTGTTACTACTGCTCTATAGTATAGTTTAAGATCTGGTATTGTGATGCCTCCTGGTTCACTTTTCTTGCAAGGATTGCTTTGGCTATTCTGGGTCTCTTATTTTTCCAAATGAATTTCATGATTGCTTTTTCTATTTCTATAAGGAATGACATTGGGATTTTAATTGGAATCACATTGAATCTGTATAGAGCTTTAGGAAGTGTGGCCATTTTGACAGTATTAATTTTGCCTATCCAAGAGCATGGGAAATCTTTCTGAACTAAGGTCTTCTTCATTTTCTCTCTTTGGTATTCTGTAGTGTTCATTGTAGAGATCTTTCATCTCTTTTGTTAAGTTGATGCCAAGTTTTTTTTTTTTTTTGAGAGTTTTGTGAATAGGGTGGGTTTCCTAATTTCTCTTACTGTGGATTCATTGCTGAAGTATAGAAATGCATTTAATTTAATGGGTATTGATTTTATATTCTGCTACTTTGCTGAACTCATTTATTAGTTCTAGAAGTTTTCTGTTGGAATTTTTTAGATCTTCTAAGTATAGAATCATGTCCTCTGGAAATGTTGATAGTTTTGAATTCTTCTCTTCCTGTTCATATCCCTTTAATTTCTTTGGTCTGTCTGATTGCTCTGGCTAGCGTTTCAAGGACAATGTTGAATAGAAGTGGTGAAAGAGAACATCATGGTCTTGAACAGTTTTTAGGGGGATGCTTTTAATTTTTCTCCGTTTAGAATGATGTTGGCCGTGGGCTTAGCACCTAGATAGATTTTACTATGTTGAGATAAGTTTCTACTATCTCTAGTTTTTCTAGTGTTTGGAACATAAAGAGGTGCTATATTTTTGTCAAATGCTTTTTTGTGCATCTATTGATGATCATATGATTCTTGTCTTTAAGTCTATTGATGTAATAAATTACATTTATTGATTTCCATATGTTGAACCAGTCTTGCATCCCTGTGATATGAACCCCATTGATTATGGTGCATCATCTTTTTAATGTGTTTTTGAATGCAATTTGTCAGAATTTTATTGAGAATTTTCTCATCTATGTTCATCAGGGATATTGGTCTGAAGTTTTCTTTCCTTGATGTGTCTTTGTCTGGTTTTGGTATTAGGGTGATACTTGCCTCATAGAATGAGTTTGGAAAGGTTCCCTTCTTTTCTATATCATGGAATAATTTGAGGAGTACTGGCGTTAATTCTTCTTTGAAGGTCTTGTAGAACTTGGCTGAGAATCTATCTGGTCCTGGGCTTTTCTTGGTTGGTAAGCTTCTGATGGCATCTTCTCTTTCATTGCTTGAAATTGATCCGTTTAAATTGTGTATGTCCTCCTGATTCAGTTTGGGTAGATCAGGTCTCTAGAAATTTGTTTGTGTCTTTGAGATTTTCTATTGGAGTGTAAATTTTCAAAATAGTTTCTAAGTATCTTCTGTATTTCAGTAGTGTCCATTGTGATATTTCATTTTTCTTCATGAATTTTAGTAATTTGAGTTTTCTCTCTTTTTCTCTTCGTTAGTGTAGCTAAGGGTTTCTCTATTTTATTTATTTTTTTTTCAAAAAAACTTTTGTGTGTGCCAGTTTTTTGAATTGTTTCTTTTGTTTCAATTTCATGCTGATTTTAATTATTTCCTGTTTTCTACTGCTTTGGGTGTTGATTTTTTATTCTTTTTCTAGGGCTTTGAGATGTATTGTCAGGTCATTTATTCATTGACTTTCTAAAAATGAATGAGCTCAATGTAATGAACTTTCCTCTTAACATTGCTTTCATAGGTCCCAAAGATTTTGATATGTTGTATTGGTGTTCTCATTTAGCTCTAAGTATTGTTTTGTTTCTTCTGCTATCCATTTGTCATTCAGTAGCATGTTATTTAGTCTCCAGCTGTTGGAGTTGCTTCTATTTTTTTCTTTTTTATCATTGATTTCTAGTTTCATTGCTTTATGGTCTCACAGAATACAGGGTAGTATTTCTGATTTTTTGTATTTGCTAAGAGTTGCTTTGTGGCATAAGATATGGTCTATTTTAGAGAAGGATCCATGTGCTCCTGAGAAGAAAGTGTATTTAATCATTGATGGATGAAATTATGTGGTCCATTAAGTCTAAACCATTGATTGCATTATTTAGTGCTATAGTTTTCTTTGTTTGGTTTTTGAATGGAAGATCTATCCAGTGGTGAGACAGGTCTGTTAAAGTCATCAAGTATTGTTATATTGTGGTCTATTTGATTCTTGAAATTAAGAAGGGTTTGTTTGATGTATATAGATGCTCCATTGTTTGGGCATAAATATTTACGACTGTTATGTCTTGTTGATGTATAATTCCCTTAAACAGTATGAAATGTCCTTCTTTATCCATTTTGACTAACTTTATCTGATATGAGGATGGAAACCCCCACTTGTTTACGCTGTCCATGTGAGTGATATTATTTTTTTCAACCTTTCACCTTTAGTCTGTGGATGTCTTTTCCTGTGAGGTGAGTCTCTTGAAGACAGCATATTGTTGGGTTTTTTAAAATTTAATCCAGTCTGCCAGTCTGTGCCTTTTGATTGATGGGTTTAAGACATCAACATGCAGGGTTATTATTGAAATATGATTTGTATTCCTGGTCATTTTGGTTTATTTTGGTTTTAATTTGACTGTTTCTCCTTTGATTGACTTTTCCTTTAGTGTAATTCCTCCCTTTGCTGGTTTCATTGTTTTTTTCATTTACTCCTCAGGGATTATTTGCTGAGAATATTCTGTAGTGTAAGCTTTCTAATTGTGAATTCCTTTTACTTTTGTTTATCATGGAAAGTTTTTATTTCATCTTCAAACCTGAAACTTAGTTTTTCTGGATATTAAATTCCCGCTGGTATCCATTTTCTTTCAGTGTTTGATATATATTATTCTAAGACCTCCTGGTGTTGAGGGTCTGGGTTGAGAAATCAGCTGAACTCTGAATTGGTTTCCCCCTATATGTAATTTGATTTTTTTCTCTGTGGTCTCTAAAATTCTGTCCTTTCTGCATGGTAGTCATTTTCATTATAATGTGCCTAGATGTGAGTCTGCTGTAATTTTGTACATTTTGAGTCCTATAACTCTTGTAGTTGATTTTCCTTCTCCATGCCTTCATCTGTTCTGATAAATCTTGAAGTTGCTCTTTTCATGTTATCCCTTATTTCTTGGAAGTTCTTCTCATGGTTTCTTACCATCTTTTCTGTATGCTCAACTTTATTTTCAAGAGTGTGTATTTTGTCTTTATCGCCTGAGGTTCTATCTTCCAAGTGGTCTAGTCTGTTGGTGACACTTTCCATTGAGTTTTTAATTTGGTTCATTATTTGCTGAGAATATAAAAATAAAAAATTTTCTTTTTATAATCTCTGCCTCTTTATTGAAGTGATCTTTCACTTCCTGTATTTTTTCTCTCATACCATCCTTTATTTCAAAGATCAGTTTAACTATGTACCTTCTAAACTCCTTCTCTGACATTTATTCTACTGTGTTGTCTATGGGTTTTATTGTTGGAACATGTTAATTTGTTTGAGGCACTTTGTTCCCTTGTTTTGTCATGTTGTTTGTGTGTCTTCCCATTAGTGGTATGGATCTAAGGCCCTACAGTTTCTACCCTGTAGTTTTATAGTGTCCCTGAATGCTTCCAGTACCTCATCTTTAAGTGGGAGATCAGTATTAACAGCACCCAATGCAAATAATATACAATCTTAAACCACATAACTCCTATTAAGGCATCTACAGTTTTGTCACAATAAACAGAAATTATGTGTTCAATTATTGTCTACAATATTGATGATAAGTTTGCTAAAAGGGTTTATAATGATGGAAAAAAAAGGAACAGAAGTAGTATAAGATGTGATGTTTATGAGGAACAAGGACAGAAGATAGAGTTAAAAAATTATAGAAAGAGCAAGGGAGGAATTAATAGAGGTTGGCTGTTAGCTTGAGAGAAATGAGAAAGAGAATCCAGGGAGACAGATAAGTGAGATAAAAAAATATATACAGATATAAAAAATATATAATTTTTTATATACAGATATATATTTTTTATATCTGTATATATTTTTTAATCTCACTTATCTGTGAGATGTGGGGGTGGTCTCTATGGAAAATTTATCTCACTTATCTGTGAGATGTGGGGGTGGTCTCTATGGAAAATTCATCGATTGCTTTCATTGGCTTTCAGAAATTTTTTCCGTTTCCTTTCTCTGCTGATAAGGTGGGGTTGTCTGAAGTTTGATGATAGCTCTAGTCCAGTGGGTGCTGGACGATTGGCTGGGTGAACCAATAGCAAGATGCCCTCACACCCTTTTCCAGTCTTTCCACCTATTATAGCTGGCCTCTTCTGTCCCCGCACTTCAGGACTCACTGAGCTGGAGAGAGCCCAGTTTCTCCAACCTGTTCTCCGCCCAGGGAACTGCCCTTGGTCTCTGGCTTTGCACAGGTTTTCCAGGCCCAGACTTGCCCATGCAGACCCAGCTGTAATCTGATCTGGGCTCCAGATTGCCCAGGCTCTTACTTGTTGCACTCCCAAGATCTCAATGCTGTTTCAGCTCGGAGAGAAACCACCAGGGATGTGCTTACACAAAGGTACAACACTGCAAAGAGGCAGCTAGATGGCGGCCACTAGCACACCCAGCAGAAAGACCTCAGGTGCAACCAGACCTCTAGATACCCTGACATTATATCTCCAGGCCCTAACTAGTGTCCCCAGACAGAGGCTGCTGCACCCTGATATGATCGCAGTGGTGGAAGCAAACCTGCAGGTCACTTGGCCCTCGACTCTCATCCCAGGCCCTGGCTGGTGTCCTAAGATGGTGGCAGCCACATGTAACCAAACCTGTGAGTACCCTGACAATGGATTTCCAGGCAGCAGTAGGCAGCAGGCAGTGGGTGAACTGCAGGTGGTCAGCAGGCAGTTGTCCGGCTATCAGCAGGTGGACATTGGGAAATGGGTGATGGGCAGGCAAAAGGCGCCGGGCAAATAGGCAAACGGTGGGCGGTCAATGGTGGCCAGCGAGTGATCTCAAAAAAGTTAAGAACAGAGTAGGGAGGAAGAGCATGAGGAAAAGATTAACATTAAACAGAGACATGAGGTGGGAGGGAAAGGGAGAGAGAAGGGAAATTGCATGGAAATGGAAGGAGACCCTCATTGTTATACAGAATTACATATAAGAGGTTGTGAGGGGAAGGGAAAAAAAAAAACAAGGGAGAGAATTAAATTACAGCAGATGGAGTAGAGAGAGAAGATGGGAGGGGAGGGGAGGGGGGATAGTAGAGGATAGGAAAGGTAGCAGAATACAACAGTTACTAATATGGCATTATGTAAAAATGTGGATGTGTAACCGATGTGATTCTGCAATCTGTATTTGGGGTAAAAATGGGAGTTCATAACCCACTTGAATCAATGTATGAAATATGATATGTCAAGAGCTTTGTAATGTTTTGAACAACCAATAAAAAAAAAGTTTTCTTTTGAAAACTTTGGGAATGTCTGTCTATTCTTGATTTCCACTGGGGATGTTGTTGGATCATTGTGTATTACTGAAGGTGAACCATGCTTTGTTTACTGGAATGCTCCATCAGCTTTAAGTATACAGAAGTTAGTAAATGCAGATTCACTGCCCATAATAACCTGGAATTACTGAAGGAAGACAATAAGTAGAAGAGACTTCATTCTCTAGAATGCTAAAGAAAGTCTACTGAAATACCCTATTAGGGGTTACAGAGGATGGGAGACAAATATAGCTCAAACTGTACATAAAACTAGTGTATGTTCATGAGTAGATAGATATCATGCTTTACTTTTTATTTCATTTTGCCTTGACTGTTGATAACTCAGCAATGATGTGTTCTTCTATGTTATTGAAACCTGAATATCAATTTGTCCTATTACATCTGATTTAACAAGATTCAGAAACTGTGGCTCTTACTTTATTTCCTATACTTAAATGTGTGTATCTCAATAGTATATATTTTTTTTAAGTAGATGAACACAGTACCTTTATTTTATTTATTTTTATGTGGTACTGAGGAATGGAACCTAGTGCTAGACAAGTGCTGTGCCACTGAGCTACAATCCCAGTCCAATAGTGTATTAAAAATTATTTTTTATTTTATTTATTTATCTTTATGTGGAGCTGAGAATTAAACCCAGGGCCCTCACACGTGCTAGAGCAATAGGTATATATTTGAAATGATCAAAAAGGAATGTTGTTGCTATTTGCTATTTTAATAAAATATTTAAATCCCTTAAAATAAATTCTGTTTATGTTCGAAAATGAGATTGTACTATGATTCATTTCTCATTGTCTGATTTGGTATGAGTGTTAAGTTAGTCTTATAAAATGAATGGGTATCTTTCAGCATTGTTTTCTAGTTTTCAGTGTACAAATCTTGTACATCTTTGATTAAATATATTCCTGAGTATTGTGTTTTTATTTTTATTGGATTTTCTTGGACAGTATCACGAATATGAATGGGATTTGCTTTTTAATTTTTTTTAGGTTTTATTGCTAATGGTTTCTTATGTGTTTATTTTGTATCTTTTCACTTGCTGAATTTGCTTATTATCTCTGTCAATTTTTTCTTTTTAATCTATACGGCTTTGGGGGGATAAAATCTTATTATCTCTTAAAAGAGATAGTTTTACTTCTTGCTTTCCAGTTTATCTGGAAAGTAGTTTGATTTTTTCACCTATTTGAATTATGGTTGGAGAATATAATTTTTGTGAAACTAATCCTTTAATATGTGTTATTCATTCCTTTAATTTTACTTTATAATTTGTTTTTATCACCTCTAGTCTATGTATATTTTTAAAATAACATATTGTTTAGTTTTGCTTAATTTTGAATTTTATATTAGTGGGATGGTTTATTGTTCTGGTATTTGCTTTTCTGTTCTGCTGTAGACTAAATTGTGTCTGCCCACAATGTTGGAGTTCCAACCCTGAAGTAATGGTAGTCAGAAATGGACTTTTCCTTAAATGATTAGATTAACTGAGATCATGATGTGGGACCCTCTTTGTGGCATTAGTTCCCTTATAAGAAGAAGTACTGGAGAGCTTGCTTTTTCTATTCTCCTTGCTATGTGAGGACACAGTGAGAAAGTGGTCAATTATAGGATAGCAGAAGAGCACTTCTCTACAAATGAGCATGCTGGCACCTTGGTCTTGGACTGATAGCTTCCTGAATCTTGTAAGAATATAAATATTGTTATATAAGCCATCCAGTCTGTGGTATTTTGTCATGGAGGATTAAAACTTTCTTTACCATATTAAGTTTTTAAGAATCATTCATATATAAGGAGATAATTTATAAGATCTTATTATGTCATTATTTATCTGTTCTGCAAATGGTGGACGTTTGAATTGTTTTCAGCTTTTTTTGTTGTTGTTACAAACATTGCTTTTATTAATAGTCTATGTATCTCCTGGTGCATGGGTTAAGAATTTATTAGAGTTTTGTGCATGGTGAGGGAGGTTTAATTTCATTTTGTTGTATATGGATTACCAGTTTTCCCAGCACCATTTGTTGAAGAGGCTATCTTTTCTCTAATGCATGTTTTAACACCTTTGTCTAATATAAGATAATTATAATTTTGTGCATTAGTCTCAGTGTCCTCTCTTCTGTATCATTGGTCTACCAGTCTAGTTGGTGCCAATATCATGCTGTTTTTGTTACTGTTGCTCTATAGTATAGTTTAAGGTCTAGTATACTGATGCCACCTGTTTCACTCCTTCTGCTAAGGACTGCTTTAGCTATTCTGGGTCTCTTATTTTTCCAGATGAATTTCATGATTGCTTTTTCTACCTCTATGTGGAATGCCATTGGGATTTTGATCAGAATTGCCTTAAATCTGCATAGTGCTTTTGGAAACATGGTCATTTTGATAATATTAATTCTGCCTATCCAAGAGCAAGGTAGATCTTTCCATCTTTTAAGGTCTTCTTTGATTTCTTTCTTTAGAGTTCTATAGTTTTCATTGTATAGATCTTTCACCTCTTTTGTTTTGATTCCCAGTTTTTTTTTTTTTTGGCGGGGGGTTATTGTAAATGTGGTAGCTTTCCTCATTTCCCTGTCAGAGGATTTGTCACTGATGTGCAGAAATGTCTTTGATTTATGGGTGTTGATTTTATATCCTGCTACTTTGCTGAATTCATTTACTAGTTGTAGAAGTTTTCTGATGGAACTTTTTGGGTCTTCTAAGTATAGAATCATATCATCAGCAAAAAGTAGGCCTAATCTTCATCATGTCAGATTAGGCCCCAATTTCCTTAATAAGACTCCTATATTGCGAGACTTAAAATCAAGTATCAATAAATGGGGTGGACTCAAACTAAAAAGTTTCTTCTCAGCAAAAGAAACAATCCGTGAGGTGAATAGAGAGCTTACATCTTGGGAGCAAATTTTTACCCCTCATACATCAGAGCACTCATCTCTAGTGTATATAAAGAACTCAAAAAGCTAACCACCAAAAAAACAAGTAACCCAATCAATAAAGGAGCAAAGGACCCAAACAGACACTTCTCAGAAGAGGATATACAATCCATCAACAAATATATGAAAAATGTTCTCATCTCTAGCAATTAGAGAAATGCAAATCAAAACTATTCTAAAATTTCATCTCACTGCAATTCGAATGGCAGCTGTTATGAAGACAAACAACAATAAGTGTTAGCAAGGATGTGAGGGAAAAGGCACACTCATACATTGCTGGTGGGATTGCAAATTGGTGCAGCCAATATAGATAGCAGTATAGAGATTCCTTGGAAAACTGGGAATGGAACCACCATTTGACCCAGCTATCCCTCTCCTTGGTCTATACCCAAAGGATTTAAAAACAGCATATTGCCCGGACACAGCCACATCAATCTTTATAGAAGAACAATTCACAATAGCTAAACTGTGGAACCAACCTAGATGTCCTTCAGTAGGTGAATGGATTAAAAAAAAAAACGTCGTATATATACACAATGGAATATTATTCAGTAATGAAAAAGAATAAAATCATGGCATTTCCAGGTAAATAGATGGCGCTGGAGAAGATAATGCTAAGTGAAGTTAACCAATCCCAGGAAAACAAATGCCAAATGTTTTATCTGATATAAGGAGACTGATTCTTTGTTGGGTAGGAAGGGGGAGCATGGGAGGAATAGATGAACTCTAGATAAGGCAGTGGGGTGGGAGGAGAAGGGAGGAGGCAGGGGGTTAGAAATGATGGTGGAATGTGATGAACATCATTATCATGTATGAAGACACAAATTGGTGTGAATATACTTTATGTATATTCACCAGAGATATGAAAAATTGTGCTCTATATGTGTAATAAGAATTGTAATGCATTCCACTGTCAATATATTAAAAAAAATCAATAAAAAAGAATTTGTTAGATATATGTAATTACCGATATTTAAGTGTTTGTGACTTTCAAAACCAGGGGTTTCATATGGTGTAGAATAGTATCGAGGAGCAAAAATAAATGCTTGTAAATAAACTTCCTAAGTGATTGTACTCATTACTTTAACATATGTGGGATGAGAGTTTGCCTCCACATCTTTCTCAACATTGGATATTGTCATATTTTTATGCTCTTTTTGTACATAGTGTTACACTTTTTTTTTATGATGCATGTTGAGGTAATTTTGCTTAGTTCTCGCAGTGTTGGGAAGCTGATTTTTTTTTTAAACTGGAATGTGAATTACTTGGTTGAGTTTAATAAATATTTAATTAACCAATTCTTGGTTTTAGCTTATGGTTATATAAAGATAAGTAAAGTGGATGAACTCTTACCTCAGTCTATCTCCAAACTTGTGCATTATTTTTTCATTCAAATATAGATTGGCTACATGAATTAATTCTAACATCTCTGTTTACTTCTTCATTTTACTCATTTGTAAAACAGTGGGCTTTGGCTAGTTGATATCTATTTTGCTTTGGCTAGTATTTCTAATTTATTTGTTATTCTTGTTAGTTTTTGAAATTTAGAAATAAGCTACTTTTACTATACTGGTAGTTTTTTGTTTTTCTTTTTTCATCAAAAAAAGTTGGGTTTTGCTTCTGTAAAGTATAACTCAAGTCATTTTTCCAAGGACTTCTCTTAGATGGAATTCTCACTCCAATATTGCTGTATTTTATTTTTAAAAATTCTAAAGATTTTGTTAAACCTATAAACTCAATCCTAATGTATATGACTTATTCTTTCTCAGAGTGAAGATACACAACAGCAAATCATCCGGGAGACTTTCCATTTGGTATCTAAGAGAGATGAAAATGTTTGTAATTTCCTAGAAGGAGGATTGTAAGTAAAGCATTTATAGTGTTTCTAATTTTTTAACTATGTAATTGAATATATACTATTTAATAAAATGGGAAAAGATTCCTCATTTTTATCATTTGGTTTAGATAATTGATTACTACCTATATTAGTTATAAGTCTAATTTAAAGAATCTTTTAAGTTGTAAAAAATTTTGTAAGGACATTTTACATAAATTTTATTTTTATGGTAAAAATTGAAACATTATAGGGAAGTATAAAATGTTAATTGAGCCTCCCTCTCCCAATCTTAGTCCTTCCCAGTTTTATATATATCCTAGAAAATTCATTTTGCATTTACCAAAAAATTATACTTTTATACCAGCAAACATGCTTATTGGCATGTTGCTTATTATTGCTTAATATTTTTAAAAACTTTTAATATAAACAAATCTAGAGCAGCCTCATATATTTTAATGGCTATAGAGTATTTCTTAGGGTGAACATTAATAAACATTTGGAGTGAGTCAGGTACAGTTGCTTGGAGGAATGTTGGAACCTGAGGCGGGAGAATCCAAGTTTCAGGGTAGCTTGGACAACTTAGCAAGATCCTGTCTTAAAATAAAAATAATAGGGATAGAGTGGAACACAGTGGTACAGTGCTTTCCTAGCATGCACAAACCCTGGGTTCAGTTCCCGATACCCCCCCAAAAAAATTTAGTTTTATCCTTTATTCTCATATTATAAAAAAGACTAAAGTTTGTTTTTCAAATAAATCTATGTGTCTGTCTACATACCTATAGTATAAATTAGAATTCATCTGACTTCTCTATTTTTAAAGTGAATAAATAAAAATTACTTGTAATTAGCTTTTCAAGTATTATAAATTCTTTTAAATTAATAGATACTATGGAAATAGTTTGCTCATCACTGTTTTTATAAATATTTCTCCTCCTGTTTATGTAATTAATATACTTAATAATACATTTCTTCCCAGTGGCTCAGGAAGCTGAGACAGGAGGATCGCAAGTTCAAAGCCAGCCCTTAGTGAGGATCTTGCTAGGTTGTCCAAGCTACCCTGAAACTTGGATCTTCCTGCCTCAGGTTCCAATGTTCCTCCAAACCACTATACCTGACTTACTCCTAATTTTTATTAATGTTCACCCTAAGAAGTACTCTATAGCCATTAACATATATATATAAGGTTGCTGTAAATCGCAAGTTCAAAGCCGGCCCTCCACTAATTTGCTTAGGGCAACTTAGTGAGGCCCTAAGCAATTTAGGGAGACCCTATCTTAGAATAAAAAATATAAAGCACTGGGGATATGGCATAATGTTTAAGTATCCCTGGGTTTAAGCCTTGGTATCAAAAAACAAAACAACAAAAACATTTCTTGGTTGAGAATTCAAACTAAATGGTGGCTTAGTCTCAGTATGAATAATCACAGATTGATTAGGCAAAACCTAGACTTTTATCTTAGTATATATGATTCATACTGTGAAAAAGTAGTTGGGGTAATGGAATTCATTCTTATCTGACCAAAAGTTACTTTTATCATGTAGAAAGTTTGCCTGCATTTCTTAAAAGTTTATATCATGCCACACCTAAATATATAATGCGTACTTACAATTTGTTAAGTTTTACTGCTAACTTGAAATTTCTGATTTAATGATGGAGATAAAATGTACCTGCTTCCATATTTAAATTTTATTTGTAGTTATTCTCATAAACTTTTGTAGGATTTTGTAGTTTTTGCTATTATTATAATTTGCTCTCATCTCAGCCTCTTAATTTCTCATCTCATAGGAGTAGAAAGCAGATACTATAACCGAGACAAAACTGTACACATCTAGCTTAGTCCTAGTTTCATGACTGACAAGCTAATTTCCTCAATCAGCTTGCTCATATTCTTGGACTTCAGTTTATCTCCTAAAATGAGGCAACTTGGACTACAAATATTTCTAAAATTTTGTGTTTTATTTGCATTCACAGAGCATTCCTATCAGTATTGTACTATAAAGATGAAATTATGGTTTTAAAAGCAAAATATGTACTTACTATATTATTAATTTTGGTTTCTTTTAATAAGATTCATGGCCATTTAGCAACTATGAGTCTTCAGAAACTTGGACCTCTTTCAAAGCAAAGCAAAAGAAAAATTTTAGAAAATCACTACACTACTTATTCTAAAAGAAATGAAGCCTGCTGTTTGTGTTCTTTTTGTTCCTTTCAGGGAACAGTTGTGGCTATAATCATAAATATAATCTCAGAATTTTTAAAGTAGACTTCTAAGTATCTTGTCTAGCATAGAAGGAATTCTTAACTATTTTCAGAGGTCATTTCACCTTTGCTATTAGAGGACACAGGAAACATGTACTTAGGGAAGTCATTTCTACAAAACTCATAAGTTTAATGTTACTAAACACATGCTGTTTTCCTGTATTCTATTTGAATTTTCAGTTAGCTTTGATTACATTTTGCCTTGATTTTTTTTTTAATTTGTTAGTGTTAAGAGGTTTTTGAGGAGGTGAGTTTTTTATTGTAAACTTAACTATGATATAACTAAACTATATTTAGAAAAATATCTTGACTGATTCCTGAGTTATTATTTTAAAATGCTGAAATTCTAGTCAATATCATGAAAGTATTTGATGAAAAAATTTATGTATTAGCTCAGTTTTCTGACTTTTGTATTTCAAAACAATGTATTTTTGGAGAAGATCTTGGTTGTAAATCTAAAACTTAAGAAATGTCATTCTTTTTTTTTTTTTCCTAGTTGATAATCAGTCTTAAGCTGTGTAATTTACTGTGACCTATGGAGTTAAATCTAGTAAGCACTTAAAAATGTCCTGTGATCTAATTTCTACCTCCTTCTTTTACCTCACTGTTCACTAATCCTTTCTTGCCCACTGGCCTTCTTTTCTCTTCTCAGAAATATACATTCTTTGTTTTTGATGAAGTGGCCTTTTTGTTAGTTGTTACCTTAGCTTGAATGCTCATCCCTAAGTTTTTTCATGGCTGGCTGCTAGTCAGTAGATTTCAGCGTAAATGTCACTCTTTCTTAATCTTTAGTCTGAAGTAGTAAACCCTTCAATATGGCATTGTCCTATTTTGATTTTGTATGTACGGTCATCTACCATCTGGTAATCTTATTTGTTTGTTGATCTTTATGCACTTTCGGTGCCTAGCACCTAGTAATCAGTGAATAGTTCACTGAATGTATGAACTAAAATTAAACACTGGCTTCTTTCACTTGACATTTCTGAGGAAAATAGTCATCTTAATTTACTTAGTTTCTGAAATAAGTTCATTTGAATGTTTCATTTTATAAGAGGTTTTAAACATATTGTTACTTTGTTTGAGCTAATGCAAATGATTTGAATTTTGTTCCCCTTAACATTTCAATTGTTTTGTTTTGTCATTTAGATTAATTGGAGGATCTGACAACAAACTGATTTATAGACATTATGCGACCCTATATTTTGTCTTCTGTGTGGATTCTTCAGAAAGTGAACTCGGCATTTTAGATCTAATTCAAGTAAGTTAACAACTGCTTCTTAATGTTTTAAGTAACAGTTTGATGTTTTTTGAAACTTTTATGTATAAAATTTTCTAAGAACTGAAGTGTAACTCATTGGTAGAATGCTTGCCTAGCATGCTGAGACCCTGGATTAAATTCATAGCACTGAAAAGATTTTTTTTTTCCCCTGGAATGATGTTTTGTACGATTAGAAAAAAAAAGTGTTTCATAAGCTTTTGGGTGGATGAAAGAATAGAGACTATAGAAATAAGCAGACTAATTTAATCTGATTAAAACTAATCTCAACTGATTTCATTATGCTTTTTTCCTGTTCATGTGAATTACCACGAGGAGCCAAAAACTCATGGATCTCTCACCACATGTATCCAAATCTGACTCTAAAACCTACTTCCCGTCTCCTGAAAAATCTTTTCTAACGTCCCTACAACTTTTATTGTTAATCTCTATTTATATTACTTCACTTTTTTTCTAAGTTAAGTCTTCCTTTTCTTAAGAAACTACCTTCAACCCTCTCAATAGTAGCTGTTTTCTCTTGCTTTTTTTTATATCACTGAGCCTGGAGGTATGCTCTTTGCTTTTTCCAGAACATTCTCTCTTCTAAAATATCTCCAGATTTTATCGTATATTATCCCTTTTCTGCATTTGGTTGCAGTTATCTCTTTCTATCTCCCATTTCTTGGAGATTCTGTTAACAAACTGTCAAAGGTCTGAGATTTTACTTTGTTTGCAAGCTGACAAGTTAACCTTCATAGTTTCATGGATGTTGGCATAAGATAGGAAACTTCTGGGCCAGAGATAAAAGACTTTATTACTAATGGCAAAAGCATGATGTAAAAAAAAAAGATCAGTTAAAATAACAACATTTGCTTTCACTGGTTCCTCAGTTTGAGGAGTGCCGTGAAGAGGGCCAGGAGAGACGTGTATACAGTATATTGAATTACATACAAGAAACCGCAAGCTTAGGGATCTGGAATTTTGATAAGGAGCACAGAACATGTCTGCCTTTGTTTGGCAGGAAAATATTGTCTCTTTCTTCGTGTTTTTCTCTGGAGGAGGATGCTCTCAGTTTTCTAAAGGTGTTTGTTATATAGCATGCTGTAAAAGATAATCCAGAACAAAGATAGCGTGTTTCCACTCACAGTATCTGCAGAAACATGAAATACACAGAGAATTGTTTCCTAACAGATTTTATTTTCTGTTCACTGAAAATGAACTCCAAGACTGTTTATAATTCTTGGTGATTTCAATGTTTCTGTGTATAATTTTTCCCATAGTGGGCCTATCAGGTCCCTTCATTTTAAAAATTGAATTAGAAAAATTTTTTACTCTGTGATCCTGCCATCCTACCTTTCCTTCCTCAGATTAAATTCCAGTCTGTCATTATAATCTTAGCTCTGTACTCTTTGCTCCTTTCCTGCATTCATAACATGTGAAAATATCTAGAGGAAAAGAAACAACCATACTTCCTGGTTTCACTTTTTTCCTTTATTTTTTTATTCTAATTTGTTATATATGACAGCAGAATGCATTACAATTCTTATTACACATATAGTGCATGATTTTTTATATCTCTGGTTATACACAAAATAGAGTCACATCTTTCATGTCTTCATACATGTATTTAGGGTAATGATGTCCATCTCATTCCACCATCTTTCCTACCCTCATGCCCCCCCACCCCTCCCTCCCCTTTGCTCTGTCTAGAGTTTGTCTATTCCTCCCATGCTCCCCGCCAACCCCATTATGAATCAGCATCCTTATCTCAGAGAAAACATTCAGCATTTGTTTTTTTGGGATTGGCTAACTTCACTTAGTATTATATTCTCCAACTCCATCCATTTACCTGCAAATGCCATGATTTTATTCTCTGTTAATGCTGAATAATATTCCATTGTGTATGTGTGTGTGTGTGTATATATATATATCACATTTTCTTTATCCATTAATCTACTGAAGGGCATCTAAGTTGGTTCCACAATTTAGCTATAGTGAATTGTGCTGCTTTGTTTGGCAGGAAAATATTATCTCTTTCTGTAAAGATTGATGTGACTATGTCCTGGTAATATGCTGTTTTTAAGTCCTTTGGGTATAGACTGAGCAGTGGGATAGCTGGGTCAAATGGTGGTTCCATTCCCAGTTTTCCAAGGAATCGCTATACTGCTTTCCATATTGGCTACACCAATTTGCAAACCCACCAGCAATGTATGAGTGTGCCTTTTCCCCCACATCCTCGCCAATACTTATTGTTGTTTGTATTCTTAATAGCTGCCGTTTTGACTGGAGTGAGATGAAATCTTGGAGTAGTTTTGATTTGCATTTCTCTAATTGCTAGAGATGTTGAACATTTTTTCATATATTTGTTGATTGTATATCATCTTCTGAGAAGTGTCTGTTCAGTTCGTTGGCCCATTTATTGATTGGGTTATTTGGTTTTTTGGTGTTAAGATTTTTGAGTTCTTTATATACCCTAGAGATTAATGCTCTATCTGATGTACATGTGGTAAAAATTCTCTCCCAAAATGTAGGCTCTCTATTCACCTCACTGATTGTTTGTTTTGCTGAGAAGAAGCTTTTTAATTTGAATCCATCCCATTTATTGATTCTTGATTTTAATTCTTGTGCTACAGGAGTCTTATTAAGGAAGTTGGGGCCTAATCCAACATGATGAAAATTTGGGCCTACTTTTTCTTCTGTTAAATTCAGTGTCTCTGAACTAATTCCTAGGTCCTTGATCCACTTTGAGTTTTGTGCATGGTGAGAGATAGGGATATAATTTCATTTTGTTGCACACCTGGTCTCACTTTTAATTCATGATCCCTAATCTCGTGAGTCCTTAATGCTACACAGTAATCAGATTTTATTTACTCTCATACTTCTAGATGACTTCTGATGTATCCCGCTTTCTGCTCAAACCTGCAGCACTGTTTCCACCTTGCTGCTTAGATCAAAAATAAAATTGACTCAATCAGAAGAGAATTTCTGCAAGCTTCCACTATCTACCTAGCTATCTATATCCATGTCTATGTATTTTTCTTTGTCTTCTGTGAGAAAGGAATTCACCATGCTCCCTGCTAAGGCCAATTCATGCACTCATATAGTAGTTTTTACCTTGTCATCATTCTAGCAATCCTCCTTTTTTTCTTTTATATCTTTATTTTTTCCTGTCTTTTAAATCATTCCTACCAACCTACAAGATGTTCTTTCATTAAAAAAAAAAAAAAGAATCTTTCCCCTAGTTCACTCTCCAGCCATTGCCTCATTTTGTTCCCTCCCTTGAGAATAAAACACTTTTTAAAAAGGATATACTATCTCAGATTTTTCTTCTCTTGTTCTCTCTTAAGCCCTCCAGTCAGACATCTAACCTTACTGTTGCTGAATCCAAGTGTTCTCATCTTTATTTGATGAAATACTTGCTTTACTTGGTTTCTAGGACAACCTGCTTACCTAATCTAAACTTTGATAATGTTTAGACCTAGGGTTCCATCCTTGAATGTCTTCACTTTTTTGGCTCTATTCATTTGCTAGGTGATTTTACCCAAATGCTATGTATTGATGACATCAACATTTAAGTCTTCAGCCTAGACCTTTCTTCTACTACCTATTGGGCAGCTCCTTTGAGTATCTTATAAAGACCTCAAACTTAACATATTCCAAACTGTAGTAGTCCATCAAAAATCTGTACCTCCTGCACTTTTCCCTTATCATTTAATAGTAACTTCACTCTTCCAGTTGAACCAGCCAAATCTTGGCTTTTCCTTGACTTTGATTTTCTGATCCCTCCCACATCTGTTTCTTCCACAAATCCTATTGGATACACAGGATCTGACTGATTACTTCCTTCTGCACTGCCACCACCTTGGTCCAAGCCATCATAATTCTTGCCTGGATTATACTAGTAGTTTTCTGATTGGTCTCCCTGCTTTCACTGTTTTGTCTGTTTTCTCTTTGGTCTTTTCTCTGTGCAACAACCAGAGTGACATTATTAAAATGCACGCCTTATGCTCTTTCATCCAAAATTCTTCCATGACTTCATTTTTCACTCAGAGTAAAAGCCAGATTCCTTAACCATGCTGCCATGAATGATCTGACTCCTGTCCCCTGTTACTTATCTTACTTCATCATCTAATTCCTTCATCATCCAAAATTTCTTTCCACTTTGCTTAGTCTCCTTGCTGTTTCTCACATATACTAGACATGCCCCTATCTCAGAGCCTTTTGTACTTGCTGATCTTTGCACCTAGAATGTTTTTGTATTTGATACTCCCATTGCTAGCTCCATCATTCTTTCTGATTTTGACCCAGATATAACCTTCTCAATATGGTATTCTCTGGCCATTCTTCCTAAAAGTTCTACATTTCCTAACCCTTTGCCTGTTTTTATTATTCTTTTCCTTAGCCCTATCACCAATATAGTATATAGTTGACCTACTTTGTTGTTTTTGTTATCATTTACCCTTATTAGAATATAAGCTCTGTGATGGCTAGGATTTTCATTTATTTTGTTTACCTATTTATTCCCAGTGTATAGAGTGGCTTCATACATATAGTGGGTACTCAAACAATTATTGCTGAAAGAGTAAGTGAGCTAGTGAATGAGTGAGTACAGTTAAAGCCTCATATTTAGCATTCTATGTAAAATATCAAAGGTTAAAGGAGTTAGCTAGAACTTAAAATATAATAGTTACTAAATGGTGCAGAAGTTACTAAATAAATATAATAGTTACGAACACCATTTAAAAAAATCTGAGCTAAGTTGTTATGTTTAATTTATGAAAACCAGTAAGTTCTGTATACACTTAGGATTTTTGTATTTCCTCTTTATAATACCTTCTATTAAAAAGTTAAAAATTAACTTCCAAAATATGTAGTTGCTAGAAATAATTGTACTGAATTAAGATTATTATGAAGGAACACACAGAATTTATGTTTTCTTTCTGAATAGTACAAAAATGTAAAGGTGTGATGGTAATTGTAAGTTGGAGAAAACTGCATGTCAAAAGGAAGTTTTCTTTGTCAAATAAGTTTTACATTTTTGAAATCAGGTAAGGAGACATGGTTTGATCTCTAATGTTATAGAATAAATGAGAAATTAACCCATGCAGAAGCAGAAAACATAATAAATTCTGAGAAACCAAGCTTAGAAATATCAGAAGTAGTTAAAGCTTTAGATATTAAAAATTGTCAATAAAGCAAAGAAGAAAAAGTAGTTAAATGATAATTGGACCTATTAATATTACCAGATTACTCTCAAATCTTTAATTCCAGGTTTTGAGGAAGGGATAGGTATCAGAGTTACGTGAAACAAAATAATTGTGGGAAATATTCCAAGGGTATGGTTTTTTTTTTTTTAATTCGGAGGTGATGGGGTGAGAAAATTACACTTTTAAGATAACTGTGTGTGTGTGCATGCGCACAAATATAATGAGGTAGAATATACATTTTTCTTAATATGTAAAGCTGTAAGAAAATTCAAAAAAATTTTTGAACTTGTATTAAATAAGCCCCAAGATCCTTGAACGTATGTTCATTTTATTCCACTACTTAAAAAATACTGTTTTGTTTTGGTTTCCTAGAATTTTCTTTTCTTTTTTAAAATATTTATTTTTTAGTTGGTCACAATATCTTTATTTATTTATTTTTATGTGGTGCTGAGGATCAAACTCAGGGCCTCACACGTGCTTAGGTGAGTGCACTACTGCTGAGCCACGCCCCAGCCCCCTTTTTTTCTTTTTTTATAAACAAATGGAATCCACATTTGGGTTACATATGGATTAGTTTAATGTTGATCAGGACTATGTACTGCCATTGCCTTCTAACTTCATTCATTATTACATTTCTTTATTTATTTCATATATGGAATAGTTAATTGATTATATACATTTTATTTTAAGGTATCTTTGTATTTCTACAGAACAAGATTTTTTAATACGGAATTCTGCTTTTTATAACTCAGTTGTCTCTGACTGATATACATGGTAGATAAACACTACATTACACATATTGTCTTTTACTTATCTGAGCTAACCACTAGAATTGTTAAGAGGTAAAAGAGGAGAAAGTATTTCATTTCAAATTCAGTCTGTTCTGTTGAAGAGAAATATTGTAGTTAAGAACAGTTAAAATACATGTGAATTTTCCTAGAAGTAAATAAAAACAAATTTTTTTTGTCTTGTGTCCTGAGAGTAAGTAATTACCTCTGATTATTTTTTTGATGCTGTGTCTCAACTTAATTATTAAGACAGAATAGTTGGTATATCTTAGAGGGAAATCAGGAGGGGAATTGTCAAAGAACAAATATCCTACATATTTCCTACGTGTATCTGAAGTACATTCTGTGATGTGGAAAGTGGAAACTATCTTTTGTGTTTTACAGAATTTTTTAGCCATTAATGTTCAAACATTGACAATATCTTTTTTCTTTGTTTTTGGGTTGGGAATTGAGCTCAGCGCCTCACACATGCTAAGCATATGCTCTACCATTGAGCTACTCCCCTCACTCCAATAATTTGTTTTGATATTAAATAAGTTAAAACAGAATTTCAGGAGAATTGTGTCATTTTTCCCATTACAAAAGTCAACTAAAGCTATTTTCAAAAGACCTTGTAGAGTGTTTCTATGGGAGTCGATTGGAAATAAGTCTATAGTCTACCTTACAATTACCAAGTCTGTCACTACAAAGAACATATTGGAAGTTCTGTAGTTTTTGTCTTTCACCTTGATTACTTAAAGTGATTAAATACTTATGAGGGAGTGCTGAGCATGCATGAGTCAGTCACTCTAAAAACATTGAATGAACAAAGATGCAAGTGAAAAACTTATTATGTTTACTTCTCTTTCATCAGACAGCTTTTAGAGCTTATTTAAAACTGATTTTCTTGATTTGTTCATGTTCTGGTTTTTGAGAAAGGCAACTTTCATGTAAAAAGTAAAAGTGAAAAATTTATAAACCAAGAATTTAGATCCAAATCTCTTTGTCTTACATATTTTAAGAACAGATCAAGAAAGTATCAATGTATAACTACTAAACATGTTTATAATTATTATATTTTAGGTGTTTGAAATGATACCATTCAAATGATAATTGGAGGCAAAAATTTTTATGCAAAGAGTTAGTGTTCCTAAAGTATGCATATGTTGTCTGAGATTTTACTTTATATCTTGTATCTAGGAGAAGGCATTATAAGTAAATTCTATGTGGAATTTTTAATATCATAGAACCCAAATGAATAATCAGCTTCTGTTTGCTTTATCCTCCAGTTCTTCATAAATTGGAAAAGAAAAAGAAAACTCCTTTTTTATTCTTGATATATACCATTTTGTTGCGATATTGATTACCATGTAAGCAAATTTCAGAATTGATACCTAGCTTTTTGAGGAGTCCTTTCTGTTGTAGCATGTCTTCGTTGGAAGTGTTAAAATATTTACAGACCTAGAATAAAAGTTCATTAAATATTAATGTTAGGTTGTTTGAGTTATTTATAAGTGGTCATATTGTCTCCAATTAGTTTCTTATGCCATACTGATAATGTTGAAGCATAAAACGTTCACTGGCTCGTTCTGAATTCCTACTAGTTTTCTGTATTATGTGTAACAATTATCACAGCATCAGACTTGTTCATTTGTAGTGAAAAAATTAACAACTAAACTTTTCTTTATGTTTGGAAAGATGTTTTGACTACAGTGTTAGAATATGTTTTTAAATCAAAGCACTCTGTATAGTATTTGTTATTATTATATTACTGTTAGTCTAACTTTTGTAAAATTGTTTTATTTATGGCTGCTATGCTAATTTAGTATAATATAGACCAAGTTATTTCATCTTCATAGGCCTAAAATTGTTCAACTCTGTCTGAAGTATGCTTGTTTCAAACATGCTGCCTATAGATCTTTTAAGGTTGTTAGAAAGATCAGCAAATTAAAGCAATTTTGTATCTTGTAGTAGTTAAATCCATCCGGGTTCTGTCATATACTAGGTATATAACTTTTGGTAAGTTATTTAACCTCTTTGACCCTATCTAATTTTCCTTGCCTGCAAAGTGGAGGTAATAATATCAACCCATAAAGTAGGTGTGAGCATTAATTTAAAAAAAAGATATTGTACAGATGATTGTGACTAGATCATTGATGTATGATAGTCTGGTTTTTCAGTTAACGTTTTCATTAAAGCATATATTTTTAAGAAAGGCATTTAAACTATTTTATTACTATCCAATTAGATAAAGGATTCCTTTTATTTTCTAACTTTCTCATTTTTAGAAATTTTTGTGAAAGAAATATTTATATCTACCTTGCCATGCTGTCCTATTTGTTGTGTGATAGCATGGGATGAATTTTACATGGTAGCACATTTATATGATAAGAAATGGGCTGAATTGGGGAAACTTGTAAGCCAACAATATTTAAATGAGAAAAGATCCCTTGATTTTCCCATTATCCCATAGCGAATTAATGCTAAGGCAGGTGCTATGGACCTACTGACCATAGAGTGGTATATCTGTGGAACCACCCCCAGCCCATCATTGTCCTTTTATTATCAGAATAGGCTTGAAAGGATCATCCATAGTGGAGTGACAGATATGCTGTTTAAGCCTGGGATATCTAGGATTAGTTGCCACCTGGTTTTAAAAATTGGGAAAACCTACCCGGTCCTTGGAGATTGTGGGAAGTTGTGGCTCCTCTGTGGAGGTGAAACAAACTTCTGGTTCTATGGGAAATCGAGTTCTTGTGCAGTTCCTACTGATGGAAAAAGAGGGAGATCTGGCCCAGCAGACTTCTTTTCTAGGCACTCTAGAGTGAATTGTGAATGCCCAGGATCATTTTAGAATGATTTTGTCTACTAACCGTATTCTTGTTTCTAGAATATTTTGAATAATATTTGTTTCTCATGTATATGTGGGAAACCAGGAAAATATTTCTACAAACAATTTGGAGACTATTAAACTTGCCTAGTATTAATCTTTTCCTCTTATTTTCATGGTTGAGAAGTTCAGTTTCCAGTAATTAGAAATAAAATAATTGCTTCCAATTTTTTTATTACCACTTTTTCATGATTAATCCTGGTATAAAATTTGATGATACCTACATGTTTTGTTGCTATCTCAGCAGTCGCCTTGGGCAGCATCATGGTGTCAAGTTGGTGTCAAGGTAGAGTCAGATGATAGTATGAGCTTGAGCCTTAGGTCTACAATCTAACAATTGGGAAAATTATTTAGCTTCTTCTTTTCCTAGTTTTCTTTTTAGTAAGTGATGATATACATCCTTATCTTGACAGCACTTTGTAAAAATTAGTGCTGATGAAATATTTATATCTACCTCGCCATCTTTTTTTTTTTTTTTTTTAAGAATTAGAGCTAATGAATATAAGCAGCTGGCATAGAGCATAGAATATAATGGACACATTATTCCTGATTTCAAAGTGATAAAGGGTATATTTTGGAACTTAGATACTTACAGTCAGAATTTTGGAGCTGGGAAGCATTTAAAATTTATTTTCTCTTCCATAATATCGGTTTAGGAGAGAAAAATTAAGCCTATGATACTGTTTTCCTTTGCTTTAAGGTAAACTGGTCATTTCCTAGTGTAGAATAGTTGTTTATAAGGAAGTAATAGGAAAGTGACCTTTGAGCTTAATATAAATTTTTTTTTTCTTTTTAGCTGGGTGCAGTGGCACATATCTATAATCCCAGCAGTTCAGGAGGCTGAGGCAGGAGGATGGCAAGTTCAAGTCCAGCTTCAGCAACTCAACAAGGCCCTAAGCAACTTAGCAAGACCCTTTCTCAAAATAAAAAATAAAAAGGGCTGAAGACATGCTCAGTGGTAAAGTGCCGCTGGGTTCAATCCCTATTACCAACAAAATTCTTTTTTCTTTTTAGAATTTAAAAAAAAAAATTCCTTATTGAAATTATTCTAAACTTACAAAAGAATGGAGTATATAATACAAAGAATTCTCACATACCATATATGTTCACCCAGACTCCTCAGATTTAATATCTTCCATAAATACAGTATAATTATTAAAATTAGGAATGTGAATTGAGCTACTATAAACATTGATGTGGCTATGTTACTTACTATAATACGATGATTTTAAGTTTTTTGGGTATAGACCAAGGAGTGGGATAACTGGATCAAATGGTAGTTCCATTCCCAGCTTTCTTGCACAATAGAAATCTTGTTAAGGAAGTCAGGGTCTAATCTGATGTGATGAAGATTTGGGCCTTCCTTTTCCTCTATTAGGTGCAGGGTCTCTGGACTAATTCCTAGGTCCTTGATCCACTCTGAGTTGAGATTTGTCCATAGTAAGAGATAGGGGTTTAGTTTCATTTTACTGTATATGGATTTCCAGTTCTCCTGGCACCATTTGTTGAAGAGGCTATCTTTTCTCCAATGTATGTTTTTAACACCTTATCTAGTGTGAAATAATTGTATTTATGTGGGTTTGTCTCTGTATCATCTATTCTGTACCATTGTTCTACATGTCTATTTTTGTGCCAATACCATGCCATTTTTGTGCCAATACCATGCCGTTTTTGTTACTATAGCTTTGTAGCACAGTTTAAGGTCTGGTATTGTGATGCCTCCTGCTCCACTCTTCTTGCTAAGAATTGCTTTGGCTATTCTGGGTCTCTTATTTTTCCAAATGAATTTCATGTTTTCTTTTTCTATTTCTATAAGGAATGACATTGGGATTTTAATTGGAATCACATTGAATCAGTATAGTGTTTTAGGTAGTATGGCCATTTTGACAATATTAATTTTGCCTATCCAAGAGCATGGGAGATCTGTCCATCTTCCAAGGTCTTCTTCAATTTCTTTCTTTAGTCTTCTATAGTTTTCATTGTAGAGGGGAATCAACAAAATACTTGGGAATCAACAAAAGAGGTGAAAAACAAGTATTTAATTTAATTTTTATTTTTTTGAGGCTACTGTGAATGGTGTAGGTTTCCTAATTTGTCTTTCAGAGGATTCATCACTGATGTATAAAAATGCATTTGATTTATGGGTGTTGATTTATATTCTTCTGCTTTGCTGAATTCATTTATTAAGTTTTGTGGTAGAGTTTTTTGGATCCTTTATGTATAGAATCAGGTCATCAGCAAATAATGGTAGTTTTGAGTTCTTCTTTTCCTATTCATAACCCTTTAATTTCTTTCGTCTGTCTAGTTGCTCTGGCTAGAGTTTCAAGGACGATGTTGAATAGAAGTGGTAAAAAAGAGCATCACTGTCTTGTTCCAGTTTGTAGGGGATGCTTTTAATTTTTCTCCATTTAGAATGATGATATATTTTACAGTATTAAAGTATGTTCCTACCATCCCTAGTTTTTCTAGTGTTTTGAACATGAAAAAGTACTGTATTTTGTCAAATGCTTTCTCTGCATCAATTGATATAATCATATGATTCTTTTTTTATATATGCAGAATGCATTACAATTTTTATTACACATATAGAGCACAATTTTCATATCTCTGGTTGTATACAAAGTATATTCACACCAATTCATGTCTTCATACATTTACTTTAGATAATAATGACTATTACATTCCACCGTCATTTCTAACCCCATATCCCCTCTCCTCCCCTCCAACCCTTCTGCCCTCTCTAGAGTTCATCTGTTTCTAATGCTAAGTGAAATTAGCCAATCCCAAAATACCAAATGCCAAATGATTTTTTTGATATAAGGAGGCTGAATCATATGATTCTTATCTTCAAGTCTATTGATGTGATGAATTACATTATAACCTTGCATTCCTGGAATGAACCCACTTGATCATGATGCACTATTTTTTAAATGTTTTTGTGTGCGATTTGCCAGAATTTTGTTGAGAATTTTTGTATCAATGTTCATCAGGAATATTGGTCTAAAATTTTCTTTCCTTGATATGTCTCTGCCTGGTTTTTGGTATTAGGATGATATTAGTTTCATAGAATGAGTTTGGAAGGGTTCCCTCCTTTCTGTTTCATTGAATAATTTGAAGAATATTGGTATTCTTCTTTGTAGGTCTTGTAGAACTCAGCTGTGAATCTGTCTGGTCCTGGGCTTTTCTTGGTTGGTAGGTTTTTGATGGCGTGTTCTGTTTCCTTGCTTGAGATTGATCTGTTTAGATTGTGTATATCATCTTGACTCAAGTTTGGTTGATCATATGCCTCTAAATTTGTTGGTATCTTCGAGGTTTTTTTATTTTACTGGAGTATAAATTTTCAAAATAGTTTCTAATTGTCTTCTGTATTTCAGTAGTGTCTGTGGTGATATTTCCTTTTTCATCAAGAATTTTAGTAATTTGAGTTTTCTCTCTCTTTCTTTTCATTAGTGTTGCTAAGGGTTTGTCAGTTTTATTTTTTTTTTAAAGAATCAGCTTTTTGTCATTTTTTTGAATTGTTTCTTTTGTTTCAATTTCATTGATTTCTGCCCTGATTTTAATTATTTCCTGTCTTCTATTACTTTTGGTGCTGGTTTGCTACTCTCTTTCTAGAGCTTGTCTTGAAAGTCAGGTCATTTATTTGTGGACTTTTTCTTCTTTTAATGAATGAACTCCATGTGATGAACTTTCCTCTTAGCACTGCCTTCATAGTACCAGAGATTTTGGTAAGTTGTATCAGAGTTCTCATTTATCTCTGAGATTTTTTTTATCCCCTCCCTGATGTCTTCTGTTATCCAGGTGTCATTCAATAGTGTATTGTTTAGTCTCCAGGTGTTGGAGTACCTTCTATTTTTTACTTTATCATTGATTTATAATTTCATTCTGTATATGGTCAGATAGAATTCAGGGTAGTATCTCTGTGTTTTTTTTTTTTTTTTTTTGTATTTGCTAACACTCGCTTTGTGGCATAACATTTGGTCTATTTTGGAGAAGTATCCATGTGCTGCTGAGAAGAGAAGAAAGTGTATTTGCTCATTGATAGATGGAATATTCTATATATGTCTGTTAAGTCTAACTTATTGATTGTATTATTGAGTTTTATAGTTTCTTTGTTTAGTTTTTGTTTGAAGATCTATCCAGTGGCGATAGCGGTGTATTAAAGTCACCCAGTGTTATTGTGTTGTGGTCTGTTTGGTTCTTATAGTTGAGAAGGGTTTGTTTGATATACTTAGCTTCCTTGTTGTTTGGAGTATAGATATTTATGGTTGTTTTATATCTTTTGATGTAGAATCCCTTAAGCAGTATGAAATGTCCTTTATCTCTTTTCACTAGCTTTGGTTTGAAGTCCACTTTATCTGAGGATGGAAACCCCTGTTTATGTGGCCCATGTGAGTGGTACATTTTTTCCCACACTTTCACCTTCATTCTATGGATGTCTTTTCCTGTGAGATGAGTCTCTTGAAGACAGCATATTGTTGGATCTTTTTACTTTTTTAATCCACTCTGTCAATCTATGACTTTTAATTGATGAGTTTAGGCCATTCACATTCAGGGTTATTATTGAAACATAATTTGTATTCCCGGTCATTTTGGTTTATTTTTTATTTTTAACTTGACTTGGTTTCTCCTTTGATTGAACTAAAAATCATTTCACTAGCAAGGCAACCATTTTTTTAGTTTCTAAGGTTATCTATTGACTTCAGAAGCCTTGGACAGATCCTGAGATTAATTCTTTCCCACATACTAATGAGGATACTGTAGCAGGCACTCCATTACATAGATATAGGATTGGTCTCAAAACCCTTTTCCCTAGGTCAAAGTCTCAATAATATGACTTCCCTCTAGTGTCAGAAGACAATACTACCATTATGGCCAACAACACAGCTTCTGCTGTGTGTTTTCCATTTCTTTTGCTTTTTTGAGATACTCAGATGTATTCCTCCTGGTTTCCAAAGACACATAATGACTTTTCATTTGGTTCTTATTTTTATGTTTTCTTTGAATTTTATCATCTGATTTAGGTAGATGAAATTCTGTCGCCCTGCCAACTGGACTAGTTTATAATTCCCATAGATTGAATTTATGTTCTCATGGATTTGTCTAGCTGTATGGTTAAAGCACTGTAAAACCATTGAGAATTTACTGAATGTACTTCAATGAATGCTGTGAGCCACTTTTTTGTTATTTTTCTATTTTAAAGGAATTTGCAAATGGGATATTATCTGTGAAGTATAAACATTTTAAATTTTTGCTATATAATTTTCTATATTTTTCAAAAAATGTAATTTCTTACTTCCTACATTAAAAACAAAGTACTATTTTTTGTTGTTATTTGAGGGGTATAAATAGTAAATAAGAAGGTGAGTTCTGCATTGAGACCTTTTAGATTAAATTAGGACCCTGCCATTTACCTGTTAGTAGTTAACTTTTTGCTTTAGATTACTTTTCTGCAAATGGTTGTTAGTAAGAGTAAGATTACATGAAGGATCAAGTAAAATAATCTATTTAGAACACTTGCAACAGTGACAATAATATGTATTTAATTTGTTAGGTTTCTTTTAAAAACAAATCACGAAAGAGTCATTGATGTAAACTCTTTCAGAATCATTATGATGATATAGAAGGTAGATGGTCCTTTCAGCAACTCTTAATTTCCTTATATTGAAGCCAAGAGTTGAGTACGTGTTAGGTACACAGTAAATGTTTATTTTTACTAATATTGGCATGTGAATGTCCATAAACTCATCATAGGCTGAGTTGAGTGCTGTTTACACACTTTCAACATCATACTTTAAAGATTCCAAATAGAACATTCAACAGTACCTATTGGAGAATGACATAGGTAGGCTTCATTCATAGCTATTGTTCAATTGATTTGGTTTTAAGTTCAACCTATCTTCCTTACCTCTGTTGGTATATTCAGTATTTTAGTGGTAATTTTTTGTTTGCATGAACTAAATAAACCAAGTTGTATTTCTCTAGAACATTTTGCTGGTGACTAAAAAGGTTTTTCTAAGGTCTCTGGGAACACTATTAGTATTCTTAAATCCATGGCTCCTTTTCTTGCACTGAATAATTTCTCTGTCATAAAACATGTCAATTTAACCCTTTTTAAAAAAGATATTCATACATTTTATTTTATTTTTTTACCTTTTTAAAAAAATTTATATGACCGTGGAATGCATTACGATTCTTATTACACATATAGAACACAATTTTTCATATCTCTAATTGTATACACAGTATATTCACACCAATTAGTGTCTTCATACATGTACTTTGAATAATAATGACCATCACATTTCACCATCATTTCTAATCCCATGTCCCTTTCTTCCCCTCCAGCCCTTCTGCCCTATCTAGAGTTCATCTAGTCCTCCCATGCTCCCTCTCCCTATCCTACTATGAATCAGTCACCTTGTATTAGAGAAAACATTTGGCATTTGGTTTTTTGGGATTGGCTAACTTCACTTAGCATTATCTTCTCTAGCTCCATCCACTTACCTGCAAATGCCATGATTTTATTCTCTTTTAATGCTTAGTAATATTCCATTGTGTATATATGCCACATTTTTTTAAAGAGATAGAGAGAGGGGGGGGGGATTTTTTTAGTATTTATTTCCTTTAGTTTTCGGTGGACACAACATCTTTGTTTGTATGTGGTGCTGAGGATCGAACCCGGGCCGCACGCATGCCAGGCGAGTGCGCTACCGCTTGAGCCACATCCCCAGCCCCTGCCACATTTTTTTAATCCATTCATCTGCTGAAGGGCATCTAAGTTGGTTCCACAATTAGCTATTGTGAATTGTGCTGCTATAAACATTGATGTGGCTGTGTCCCTGTAGTATGCTGTTTTTAAATCCTTTGGTTATAGACTGAGGAGAGGGATAGCTGGGTCAAATGGTGGTTCCATTCCCAGTTTTCCAAGGAATCTCTGTACTGCTTTCCATATTGGCTGCACCAATTTGCAGTCCTACCAGCAGTGTATGAGTGTACCTTTTTCCCCACATTCTCTCCAACACTTATTGTTGTTTGTATTCATAATAGCTGCTATTTGGACTGGAGTGAGATGAAATCTTAGAGTGATTTTGATTCGTATTTCTTTAATTGCTAGCAATGATGAACATTTTTTTTATATATTTGTTGATTGATTATATATTCTCTTCTAAGAAGTGTCTGTTCAGGTCCTTGGCCCATTTATTGATTAGGTTATTTGTTTTTTGTGTGTGTGCTTAGCTTTTTGAGTTCTTTATATGCCCTAAAGATTAGTGCTCTGTCTGATGTGTGAGGGGTAAAGATTTGCTCCCAAGATGTAGGCTCTCTATTCACCTCACTGATTGTTTCTTTTGCTGAGAGGAGACTTCTTAGTTTGAGTCCATCCCATTTATTGATTCTTGGTTTTAATTCTTGCACCAAAGGAGTCTTATTAAGGAAGTTGGGGCCTAATCCCACATGATGGAGTTTAGGGCCTATCTTTTCTTCTGTTAGACTCAGATCTCTGGTTTTATTCCTAAATCCTTGATCCATTTTGAGTTAGTTTTGTGCATGGTGAGAGATAGGGGTTTATTTTCATTTTGTTGCATATGGATTTCCAGTTTTCCTAGCACCATTTGTTGAAGAGGCTATCTTTTCTGCAGTGCATGTTTTTGGCACCTTTGTCTAATATAAGATAATTGTAATTTTGTGTGTTAGTCTCTGTGTCCTCTCTTCTGTACCATTGGTCTACCAGTCTGTTTTGGTGCCAATGCCATGCTGTTTTTGTTACTATTGCTCTGTAGTATAGTTAAAGGTCTGGTATCGTGATGCCTCCTGGTTCACTCTTCTTGCTAAGTATTGCTTTAGCTATTCTGGGTCTCTTATTTTTCCAGGTGAATTTCATGATTGCTTTTTCTATTTCTATGAGGAATGTCATTGAGATTTTGATCAGGATTGCATTAAATCTGTATAGTGCTTTTGGAAACATGGTCATTTTGATAATATTAATTCTGCCTATCCAAGAGCAAGGTAGATCTTTCTATCTTCTAAGGTCTTCTTTAACTTCTTTCTTTAGGGTTCTGTAATTTTCATTATATAGATCTTTCACCTCTTTTGTTGATTCCCAAGTTTTTTTTTTTTTTTTTGAGGCTATTGTAAATGGGGTAGTTATCCTCATTTCCCTTTCTGAGGATTCGTCACTGATATGCAGAAATGCTTTGATTTATGGGTGTTGATTTTATATCCTGCTACTTGCTGAATTCATTTACTAGTTTTAGAAGCTTTCTGGTGGAACTTTTAGGGTCTTCCAGGTATAGAATCATATCATAAGCCAATTTGAGTTCTTCTTTTCCTATGTGTATCCCTTTATTTTCTTTATTCTAATTGCTCTGGCCAGTGTTTCAAGAACTATGTTAAATAGAAGTGGTGAAAGAGGGCATCCCTATCTTGTTCCATTTTTTAGAGGGAATACCTTCAATTTTTCTTCATTTAGAATGATGTTGGCCTGGGGCTTAACATAGATAGCCTTTATGATGTTGAGATATGTTCCTGTTATCCCTAATTTTTCTAGTGTTTTGAACATGAAGCGGTGCTGTATTTTGTCAAATGCTTTTTCTGAATCTATTGAAATGATCATATGATTCTTATCTTTAAGTCTATTGATGTAATGAATTGCATTTTTTATTTTCGTATGTTGAACCAACCTTGCATCCCTGGGATGAATCCCAGTTGATCGTGGTGCACAATCCTTTTTATATGTTTTTGTATTCAATTTGCCAGAATTTTATTGAGAATTTTTGCATCTATGTTCATTAGAGATATTGGTCTGAAGTTTTCTTTTTTTGATGTGTCTTTGCTTGGTTTTGGAATCAGAGTGATATTGGCCTCATAGAATGAGTTTGGAAATGCTCCCTCTTTTTTCTATTTCCTGAAATAAATTGAAGAGTATTGGTATTGATTCTTCTTTAAAGGTCTCGAAGAACTCGGCTGTGTATCCATCCAGTCCTGGGCTTTTCGTGGTTGGTAGACTTTTTATGGTGTCTTCTATTTCGTCACTTGAAATTGATCTGTTTAAATTATGTATATTACCCTGATACATTTTAACCCTTTATAATTTCATGTATTATTGTAGAGCAGCAGGATCTATTTCTCCTGAATTTTAACAATTTCCTAAACCCAGAAATCAATTATTTTTTTTTAACTCAGAAACTCCACTTAAGGATATATTTTGGCATCTATTTTTATTTTTTCTTGGGCACATTTTTTGCACAAACAAAGGGATAATGTAAAATTAATGTGTAAAATTAATATTGACATATATTGAATGCTTTCTTTTATGAAATGTTATTCTGATTCTTTTTTTTTTTTTTTTTTTTGGTGTGAAGGATTAAACCCAGGGTGCTTAACCACTGAGCCACATCCCCAGCTCTGTTTATTTAGACAGGGTCTCACAGTCCTGCCTTAGCTCCCAAACCAACAGGCATTACAGGTATGCATCACCATGCCTGGCTAAATTCTTTATATTTATTCATTTTGTCACTTATTATTTATTGTTACTTATTTATTATTTACTGTTATTTGTAACTCATTGTTACATTAGAGTAGCTCCTTCCCAGGGGGGGAAAAATGTTTAGGGTAAAACAGTGTATTCTGTGTTAAATTTCTAGTGGCCTCATATATCTTATATTCACCATTTCTGTGTTTTTTCTCCTGTGGTGCTGGAAATTGAACTCAAGGTCTTAGACATGCTGAGCTATATCCTCAACCCTCAGTATTCTCTTAATTGCATCATTTTCTCTTGAGTTTGATTTAATCTCAGGTTGTTTTGTTCAGATACATGGAGTATACCATGTATATGTACAGACAGCCTCAGTATGTAACAGGCTATACCATCCACTTTTGTGGACGTATACTGTACAATGTTTTCCCAATGAAGAAATTGTCTAATGATATAATTCTTAAGATATAACCCTTTGTTATTAAGTGATATGTGACTTTCTTTAAGTACTTTTTATTTTATTTTATTTTATTTTTGTGTGGTGATGCTAGAGTTCGAACCCAGGGCCTCATGCATGCTAGGCAAGCATTCTACCATTGAGCTACATATCTAGCCTCTTAAATACTCTTAAGTACCAAATTGCCTTTCTGTTACCCTTTGGTGCCTGAGTATATAGATTTTTTTTTTAATGAAACACAGGAAAAATTCTGTTGATTTAAAAAAAAGAACAGGAAAAGGGAACTCTTTTGGGTTCAGGCTGTAACTCACTAGTAGAGCGCTTGTCTAGCATGCATGAGGCCCTGGGTTCAGTCCTCAGTACTAGGGCAGGGCAGGGGGTGGGGTAGGAATCCTTTTTATGTATAGATGTGACATTTTTCTGATTAGCTTTTATATTTATGTTGAAGCATTATTAATTTTTGGTAATTATTAAAATGAAATAAAACTTAAAAAAATATGATTCTTTTAGGAAATTGAAAGACTAATGGGAGAGTAATTCCTCTCCCATTAGTCTTTGAATTCCTTGAGGCCAGAGATTAAGTCTTTAATGTTATATGGACTTTAGTGGCTAGTTACTTGATAGATAACCTGTTAAGAGTGAAATTGGTTTGGAACTCTTATCATTCTTTAAACGAAACACAAGGGGGTGCTATTTACCATGTCTTTTCTAGATTTACCTCTTTCTTTTTCCTTATAAAATTATAATACAACAGTAGTTTTATTATTATTTTTGTCCTGGTTAGAACTCCAAGAAACTTTAAATGTTTTACATAATTTCATAAGTTTTAGGAGTATTTGTTTTGTATTGGCCTTCTCCATGTAACATATGAATTTTTATTTGCCTTGTGGGCTCTGGGTTTCTAATTATATTAAATAATTTTTGCTAAATCAAAAGAAAATGAGTGGAAAATTGTTTGCAGAGGTCTTTGATTTTTTAAAAAAAAAAAAACCCTGAACTTAGTATTATGCTTCAAATCTTAAAAATTCTTTTTTGTAAATTAAGAACATGCAGTTATAATGACATTTTGCTGCAAGGCACTTTTTTTTTTTTTTTTTTTTTTTTTTTACTATGCACATTTTTCATAGTTACTATTTTGGCTTAAATATGGGCAGTGTGTTTTTCTAAGCCAACAAGAAAACCACCCAATTCTGGTAGCTCGAGCATTTAGTTACCTTTCTTTCATATCAGTTTTTACCAGGAGAATAGACTTTCCTATTTGTTTTAGTATTTATTACAGTCATCACATTTTGAGCAGCCAGATACATAATACTGGGTGCTGTTTGTTAGCTATCTTCAGGAATTGTGCTGGGTATTCTATCTAAATGGTTTAACTTAATTGTTGTGATAATCCAGAAAGTTAAGTAGTTTTTTCACTATTTTATAGTTCTTATATTTTAAAGAAGTTAAGTAAAGCTCAAGGCTATAAAGATAGATAGCAGCACAGCAGGAATTTAAAGCCAAGTCTTTAGATTCAATGCATATGTCTTCATCTTTCTACCATATTGCCTTTGTAGGCAGCCCATGGTTTTGGCCATTCTGAGTTCACTGGTGGCACACTTAGTGTTCTGAAGAATATTTTTTCTTTTTTTTTTTCCCCAACATAGTATGTTCATTTAGTAAATTATGATAATGTTCTATTAGTACATGTAAGTGAATAAAAGCAGTGGAACTGGTGAAGGAATACTGGAAATTCTGTTCTGATAGTAATCTTTGTTCTGATATTAGTAAATTATTTTAGAATTAAGGAAGACTATGCACACTATAAACAAAAATTAATTCCAGATGGATTTGGTACAAACATGAAAACTAAAATAATGGAACTTCAATTTTCTTTTGTGAAACAATCTTCCTGTCCCTATTGTAGGCAAAGTTTTCTCAAGTTGAGCATTAAAAAAATATTAACCATAAAGGGGAAAAACATAAAAATTGGGCTGTATTGGATGTTAAAACTTCTTTCCTTCCAAGAATACTTATTCGGAGAATGAAAGGCATGTCACAGAGTAGAACAACATATTTGTAATATGTACATATAACAAACGACAGTATCTAGAGTATATAAAGAATTCCTATATATCAATAAGAATAAGCTAAACAGACCAATAGAAAAATGAGCAGAAGTCTTGAATAGGAATTAAAAAGAAGTTATCTAAATGGCTAATAAAAGTGAAATGGTTCACAGTCTCATTGGCTATCAGGGAAATACAAATTAATATCATGATCTATCTACACACATCCATGAATAGGACTAAAATTACAGTTGACAGTATATGTACTGACAAGAATCTGGAACAACAGGAACTTTCATATACTGATATTTTGAGAGTAATTTTATTTAGTTTGAAAATCTATTTAGTGCATTGTATGCTGAACCTGAACACATTACTTTTTTACTCAGCAATTCTGCTCTAGATATACATTCAGTAGGTTCATTCATTAAGACATAAGGATGTTCTTAATTGTACTAATTGTAATAGCCCCATATTGCATAACCAAGTTTATGTCAGTAGTAGAATGGATAAACAAGTTGTGGCATATACATTCAATGGCATATTGTATGAGAATGAGCAAGCATTTTATTATGTAATAATGTGAGAGAATATTACACACAAAAAAAACAATGAATAAAAGAAACCATTCACAAAAGAGTACCAATTATATGATCCCTTTTAAATGTGATTCAGAAATAAGCAAAAGATTCTGTAGTGTTAAAAACCTTTGATGGGTACCGATGGATGATGAGTGGGGCTTTGGTAGTGTTAGCAATATTCTAATATTCTTGATTTGGGCTTTAATTATTCAGATTATGTTGACTTTTTGGGAATTTGTGGTGGTGTATAGTCTTATAATTTGTGTGATTTTCTGTATGTATGCTATACTTCAGTAAAAATTTATTAAGGAGAGTTAGAAGTTAAATGGCTTTACTTACCTAACTTTTAAGTATGATTTTATAAATTAGCATTGAGATCATTTTTAAATTAAAGACTTTCAGAAGTAAATATGCTTTTTCTTTTTTCTATTTTAAAATTTTTATTTGTTCTTTTTAGATACACATGGCACTAGAGTGTATTTTGACATTATACATACGTGAAGTATAATCTTCGCATTCTTGTGGTTGTACATGATGTGGAGTTACACTGGTTATGTATTCAAATATGAACATAGGAAAGTTATGTCTGATTCATTCTACTGTCCTTCCTATTCCCATCTTCTCTCCCTTCCTTTCATTCCCCTTCATCTAATTCAGTGAACCCCCTTTATGTGTTAGAATCTGCACATCAGAGAGAACATTAGGCCTTTGGTTTTTTGGGTTTGGCTCATTTCACTTAGAGTATGCCATAATTTCGTTCTTCTTTATGGCTGAGTAATATCCCATAGTGTACACATACCACATTTTCTTTATCCATTCATCTGTTGAAGGGCACCTAGGTTGTTTTCATAGCTTGGCTATTGTGAATTGAACTGCTATAAACATTCATGCGGCCGAGTACTGTAGTATGTTGATTTTTCAGAATGGCTGTACCAATTTACAGTCCCATCAGCAATATATGAATGTACCTTTTTCCCCACATCCATGCCAACATTTATTGTTACTTGTATTCTTGACAGTTGCCATTCAGACTGGAGTGAGATGGAATCTTGGTGTAGTTTTAATTCACATTTCTCTAATTGCTAGAGATGTTGAACGTTTTTCATATATTTGTCGAGCATTTGTAGTTCTTTTGTGAAGGGTCTGTTCAGTTCCTGTGCCCATTTATTGATTAAGTTATTTGGGGTTTTCTTTTTTGGTTTTAAGTTTTTTGAGTTCTTTATCTTGGAGATTAATGCTCTGAGGTACAGGTGGCAAATGTTTTCTCCCATTCTGTAGGCTCTCTGTTTCCATTCTTGATGGTTTCTTTTCTTGTGAAGAAGTTTTTTAGTCTGAATCCATCCCATTTATTGATTCTGATTTCATTTTGCTTTAGGAATCTTGTTGAGGAAGTCAGTTCCTAAGCCAATATGTTGGAGATTTGGGCCTACTTATTCTTCTAGTATGTGCAGGGTCTCTGGTCTAATGTCTTTATCCTTGATCCACTTTTAGTTGAGTTTTGTGCAGGGTGAGAGATAGGGGTTTAATTTCATTTTTTTATTTTACATATGGAATTCTAGTTATCCAAGCACCATTTGTTGAAGAAGCTATCTTTTCACTAATGTATGTTTATGGCACCTTTGTCTAGTATGAGATAACTGTGTTTAGGTGGGTTTGTCGCTGTGTCTTCTATTCTGTACTATTGGTCTTCATGTCTGTTTTTGTGCCAATACCATGCCTTTTTTGTTACTATAGCTCTGTAGTATAATTTAATGTCTGGTATTGTGATGCCTCCTGCTTCACTTTTCTCACTAAGGATTGCTTTGGCTATTCTTGGCCTCTTATTTTTCCAAATGAATTTCCTGACTTAAGTATGTGCTTTCTCAATGGGAAAAGTTTTCTTCTTCTTATTTTCCCCAGGAAGTTAATATTTAAGTGCTTTATCAGTGATCAAGCAACATTTCATCAATTTAGTCCTCATAAAGGAACCTGTTGTATCAGAATGGAACAATGTATAGAAGGAATGAAGTTGTTTCAGAGATCATGTCTACAAAATTTCAGGAGAAAAAAGATGAAGTTGGGAGTGTGGGTGGCTGCTCAATAATATTTGTTTTCTACCGCAAAATTGCAGTAATCTAAAAACATGAGGCCCAACTGTTGTAAAAGAAAAAGACAAACTCATTTTTTCCCCTTTATTTAACGTAGTTACTCAGCACAGTATTTCTGATACTATGTGTGTGTGGAAATGCACACGCTTGCGCGCGCACACACACACACACACACAAACACACACACCTAGCAGTTGTGCAGCAGATACTAACTAGGTGTCCTATTCTGCCAATTCTGGAGATAGTGTCATATCCCACAGGTTGAGGACCACAAAACTACCCCCTAATACAGATACCAGTTGCAAGTAGTAGATTTTTGTGACCAGTACTTATGACCAACCAGCAATAAATTGAGTTTTGATTAATTTGCTAAAGCAACTCAGAACTCAGGGAAACACATTTACCTACTTATTATAAAGGATATTACGAAGGATACAGATAAGAGATGGATAGGACAATGTTTTGTGGGAGCAGTGCAGTTTCCAACTCCTCTTTGTTGTAAGCTATCTGGAAGATCCCTGAATCCAGTTCTTTTTGGTGTAGATAAGTAGATATGATTGATTAAAAAAAATCATTGGCTATTGATGCTTAACATCTTCACCTCCCTGAAGATTGGAAGGTAGGGTGGAACTGAAACTTTCAAGTCTCTAATCAAGAGATTAGTTCTCCTGCAATCCCTGTCCCCCATCCTGAGGCCATCACGGAGTCCCCAGCCATTCGTCTCTCATTAGCATAAAAAGAGATATCATAGCCAGGTGTAATCCTGGAGGCTGAGGCTGGAGGATCACAAGTTTAAAAACAAGGCTCTAAACAACTCTGAGAGACCGTCTCTAAGTAAAATACCAATAGGGCTGGGGATGTGGTTCAGTGGTCAAGTGCCCTGAGTTCAATCCCTGAGAGAGAGATCACTTTGGAGATTTCAAGGGTTTTAGGAGTTCTGTAAAAGGAAGAGTACCAACAGTAAGTTTCAGAATGCACCTGTGTATTCTTTACTCTTGATTATCTTAATAACTTACCTGCTTCTCACAAATGAAATTATGAGTAAAACTATGTACTGTTGTTGTCTTTCTCCTAGTGGCTGGTCTAAGTCCAACTGTAGCCTGCAGGTTAAGTCGAGGCTGCTGCCTATTTTGATAAATAAAGTTTTTTTAACATAACCATGCTCATTTGTTTAGAGGCCCTTAGACTCTAAGGGCCTCAATGCCTAAAGTATTTATTGTGTGGCCTTTTGCAAACTTTGCCAACTTCTGGACTAGGACAATGTTAATTATAGTCAGATGATAATATAGCTACATTTTTGAATTGTCTTATTCATCAACCTAAATGACAGGAAAGAACCCTGGATTGTGTATCTGTGGATATTAGACTAAGGTTGGAGCACTTAGAGCAGGAAGACTACTCTTTACTCCTTGCCCTATAAGCTCACCTTTGTGTAGGATGATCATAATTTTTAGTTTGCATAATAGATATTGGTAACTGTTTCTGTTTACTCTTAATATTGTCCCAATATAGACAATAAAGTCCTGGTATAGTCACTCTATCTTGTGAAGGCTACCACTGAGAGGTGTGATGGGAATAGAAATGGAATGCAATAGTTAAGAGATGACCATTGCATGGTAGAATTTAAGAGATTATTTTATTAAGGTTTGTTTCAAGGGTCTCCATGATTTGTTAAGGTTATGAGGGCTCAGAAGTTGCTATATACTAATGGTTATGATTTCTTATAATGAAAGGATCTACAGAAAAAAATCAGCAGAGAAGTCTGGAAAAATCATATGGGACATGCTTAATTCCTTTAGGAATATGTGATGATGAGTGCAAAGTGTTCCCATTCAGGAAAGCTTATCCAGGCTTAGGTGTCCAGGAATTTTATTGGGTGTCAATCACATAGGTGTATACTACCTGCAGGACTGATCTTGGTTATTTAAGCTCCAGACCCCCAGAGAAAAAGCCAGGTGTTCACCAATCTGCTACATCAAGGCCCAAGATCTCAGGAATACAAAAAAACACTCTTATTAGGTAGAACATTCAAAAGCTTATAGATTAGTTCTCAGGAGTTGGCCAAGGTCTAGTCCTAAAAACAGGCCATTTGGGGAAAATGTGTAGGGTTTGAACCTTGGTCTCCTGACTCTTCTCCGCATTATATAATGTTTTTTCCAGCCAGAGTTTAAGCCCAGGTAAGTCTGATTCTAAGGTCTAGACTCTTTTCTGCATGTAATTTTTAGTGGTATTTTATACTGATTTGCTAATTAAAAATTTCATCTTTCTTGATAACTATTTCTAATGAGATTTTCTTTCCTGTTTACCTTAAGATAAGGAGCCTGTATAAAGTACTTTTAAAAAATATTTTTAAAATAAGAAATGATGCTGAGATTTTTTGGTTTTAGTAATTTTTAGAAAAGATTGTTTTTATATTTATATATGACAGTGGAATGCATTACAAATCTTATTACACATATAAAGCACAATTTTTCATATCTCTGGTTGTATACACAGTATATTCACACCAATTCGTGTCTTCTTACCTGTACTTTGGATAATAATGGTCATCACATTTTACCATCATTAATAACCCCATTCTCCCTCTCTTTCCCTCCAATCCTTCTTATATTTGTACATTAAAAAGTAGCCTACATGTAGCTTACTTGAAGAAGTGTTTTTTTAACTTTATATTTAATACAGTTTTTAGTTTTAAAATGGAAAATGTGATGTATAATTAGAAAAGTTTTGGTTCGCAATTAAGAATTGCCTGCCTTATAGATAATAAATTTGAATATACCTACCCAACATTTTTTCTTTTGTTTTTTTCTGTAGGTATTCGTGGAAACCTTAGACAAATGTTTTGAAAATGTGTGTGAACTGGATTTAATTTTCCATGTAGACAAGGTACTACTTCTATATTGTCAAATCTCAACTTTTAAGAAAAACATAAATCTGTATTTGTCAATGTGAAAATGAGTTTAATGAATAATACTGTTTTTATTCCATTATTTATTATTTAATTCATAAATATTTTTATCATGAGCTGGGTACTGTGCTTGGTAGTGAAAATTCAGACCCTAAAGAGGTTTTGCATCTAATGCAGGAAAAAATGGCTTTAACAAGTGTGTATAGTGTTACTAGGAACACACATGAACTATCTGCCTATGTCTGGGAGAAAATAATGGAGGAAATTACATTTAAACTGAATTTTAAATAATTAGTAGATATCTTACCAGTACGAAAAGAAAGAATGACCCTACCAGCAGAGACAATATATAGGCTTTTTTGTGAGAAGTGAAAGAGGCCTGATTTTGAAGAACGATTAGTGCCATTGACTTTGTACTTTATTCTGAAACAACTTGGTGCTTTTAAACAAATTTCTGTTGGCATTATTATTTTGTTGTTGTTGTTGTTTTGGAAGTGTATTGGCAAGAGATTTTTTTCCTGCATTATGGAGGTTGAATCGGTAATGAGATTAGATAGGGAAGTCGAGTAAGAATCTCTTGGAAATTCCAGAAAAAAATGAACTAAAGCACTAAGATGGGGATGAAAGAAAGAATTGATAGGACTTGATGACTTATTGAAAGCTGAAGACGAGAAAAAAATCTTACTGCGGTTTCTAAACAATATTGCTGGGTATTGGTAATACAGAATTTAGTAGGAAGAGATTCTACTTAGGTATAGGGTTTTATTTGTATTAAGTTTGCATAATCTGATTGATCTTTTTGAACGATTAAGCCATTGAATAAAAATTATAAATAATAAAAAATTTTAGCAAAACCCAAAACATTGGCTTTATTGAAGTGTAGTACATATATATTAGTAGTCGGCAGTTATAAGCATGTGGTTAACTGAGTTTTGGCAAATATATGTAGTTAGGTAACCACTACCACAATCAAGATATAGCACAAGAATGCTTTTTTTATTATTATTTGTGATAATCAAAAGAATACAATTTTTAATTTCTCTTTTACTAAATGATTTGATTTTATATATGAACTCACTTTGAACAGATAACTTAATATTTTTAGAAATCTACTTTTAGTGTTCTGCTTTTCTCTAATATATCTCAAGTTTTTTTCACACTTAAAAAGGCTACTGTTGTTTTCAGGTCTTAGGGCTCACAGTATTCAAAATTATGTTCCGGCACATAATTAAAAATTTAAAATGGCTGCTCAAGTCATCAGCTTATGTAATATATTAGCAGTTTTTAAGAAAATTGAAGATTGTCTTATGAAGTGTGGTAGTAGTAAAGTTCTTATATTTGTTAGTAGAGAATGAAAGCTTTCCTTAAGGAAATTAAGTTCTCATATCTAATATATATGACATACAATGTTTTTAAAACTTCTATTTTATGTTAATATAATTTCATTTTAGATCAGAAAATAAAGATGAGAAAAATAAGTGAAGCCATCTGGATACCAGAGATTGCCTAGTGTTAGCATTGTAGAATATATATATTTCTAGATTTTTTTGTACAAATGTACAGAAACAAATGTATCTTTTAAAAAAAGTAAGATGGGAACACATATATTGTGTATATATTCTCCTTTCATTTAACAATCTGTTAGTGTATTGGAACCTGCCAAAATTAGCTGTGTCTCTTCTCTTTGGGCTGAGCTCTTGTTTTAATTTTTTTTTTTTTTCCAATGTATTGAGATAGGTTTCAGGATGCCAAGAGTTAGAGACTAGTCAAGTAGATACTTTCTGTCTCAACCTTTTCTGTCCAAAATAATGCTAGCCTGAAAGTGGGATTGTTTTCACTTTTAAGCAGCCTTGGACTTCCATCTGTTAGGGATCTTCTCACTGGCTTAGCTCAGTTTTTTCTTAGAGGTAAATGTAGAGTTTTGCATACCATCTCAGGCTGCTTCTGAGCTACAACTCAATGGATGACAGGGAGAAGTTGTAGAGAATTCATCCCCTTAGTTTAGCACTACAAACATGGATCACTAACTTTGTAGCCTCCAATATAACTGTTTCCATGTGGCCTTCTACCTAATCCCTAAGCCAGTGTTATGTATTTTCTTTTATGATGGTTATCAGTTTCTCATTAAAAAATCTTTATTAATTTCTATATCGGTCACAAAAGCTAACATTCACCCTGAAGTAGTAGAACAGACTACACACACACACACACACACACACACACACAATTAGTTGGGTATTCAGACTGGTGATGCATGAGAGGATATGAAAAGTTTATTACTCAAATAATGAGGTTTTATGGTAAGAGCAGGGAACAATTGGCTAGGAGTTTTATGGTAGTTAGGGATGAGGCTGGAGTAAAAGTTTTTGCATATGGGTCAAGTTTTGTGTGATTTAGCTTTCCCATCAGTGCAAAGGAAGGAGAAACCCAGGCCTAACCAGCTTGTCCAGAAGTAGACAAAAGAGGAGGGGAGGCTGATGAGGCTCAAGGGCTATGAGCCATCAAACATCAAGAATGGAGTCAGGTGGCTAGGACTGGGGCTCAGTAATAGAGCTCTTGCCTACCATGTGTGAGGCACTGGGTTCGATCCTCAGCACTGCATATAAGTAAAATGAATAAAATAAAGATCCATCAACGTCTAAAAAATATAAAAAAATAAAGAATTGAGTCAGCATCTTTATTACACTTAAGTTAATGCTTTGTTAATAACCTCTACAATCTTACAAATATGGATAACTTGATTTACTTTCTTTTTTATACTACATGTCCCTTTTAAGATTGCTGAGAGGTTCTGCTTATTTTCTCAGCTGAGTTATCTGCACATGTCCTGAAAAGTAAGGCTCTGATTGGAAAATGCTGGGTTGTTGCCACTACTTGGGACAAAAAAAAAAAAAAAAAAAAAATCAGGTTGATTGAGCAAGAAAGCTGAAAATTCTAGGATGAGCTTGGTTTGAAGGGTGTATGAATTTGACAGTGGCAGCTTTGAATATATTTTCTCTCTCTGATCTGCATTCTTCCTCCCACTCACCTATGATCAGAGAAGGAGATCTAATTGGTGGCATAAGTGTCTTCCTACCATTGAGGCAGGGGAAATTTAGACTTAAGAGCAGAGTGTTTTCTTCTAGCCTGATTTCTTGTGAGTAAGGAGTTTTGACAACCTGATCTTAAATCACAGGCCAGAGAGACCTTTTCTTTTCACTTCTAAAGGAGTCTAGCCATTACTAATAGCTTGGTAACTAGAGGACAGTCGCATAATTGAGACTGAAATTAGAAGATCAGATGGAGGAAATAACCTCAAAACAGGACTAAAAGATGAAGAGATAGAAAACATGAAGGAAAAGATTAGAGACTTTGAAGAGTACATTTACTGTATATTGTAAAAGTATTTTGAAGATCTTATCCACTTGGGAGAAAGGAGATTAGGGAATAACTAGAGCATTTTAGTAGGAAAACAAGATTTCTCAATGGTGAAGAAAGACTTAATATTTGTTTTACAAGTAATAATAAAATCTTATGTGTTCAATTAGTAGAGAGAGGCCAGACAGTAATTGTTAATGGAAAGTTTAAGTACATTAGAATCTCTTATTTAAAAGGGAAGGAATGAAACAAATAAAATGCAACCAAACTAAGTATATTAAGGAAAAAGAGAAAATATAATTAAAAATATGAATATTAATACACTAAAAGTGATTTGAATGAAATAATATATTAAGGCAGAAATGATGGGTTTAAAAAGCACAGTTTATATAGGAAAGGAGGGATAAATTTTAGAGTATTTCACTTTATATTTAACAGTTTCCCTAATGGTTTGCTTTCCTAATACCCACCAAACATTATAATTGATGTTATTAGTGTCCTTGTGACAGAATTTTAATTAATTTTGATTTATTTTAATCAAATGCTGATATCATTCCTTTTGGTGCTCATACTGTCCATCTTTGACCCATGAGAACTCCCTTCAGATTGTCCTCTGGGTTCTTTTAACTTGATCCTACACAGATCTTGATGGCTGCTTTGTGTTCTGTTACAGTTAGATGTTCTAGACTTGTTTTATTCATTCCCTTTTCCAGATGAACCATCGTGTCTTCTAGTAGCCCTGGTTCCTTTTAGCAGGGAGATAATATATTGAAACCATAGTCTTCAGATGTTCATAATTACAAGGCTGGCCATTGTTTTAGGCCTTTTCAGTGGATGGAGTATCTTGTATATTTTCTGCTCCAGACCTCAAACAGCCATTTCTCAAAGAATCTTGGTTCCTCTTACTGGAAAAGGATGTTCAGAAGTGACCATGTGGGCACCATGTTTGCTTATTGCTATGGAGGTGATGGTATTCCTGGTTCTTAGTGTACTGAGCTGGAAAATAGATTTATATGTACACATGCCACACATACAAAACTTTTAAAAAAATTTATATGTATTAAAAGTCATTGCAGTAGGGCTGTAGCTCAGTGGTAAGGTACATGTTTTAGCATTCATAAAGCCCTGGATTCCATACCTAGCACCACAAAACAACCAACCAAACAAGCCCATTTAGTTTTTAATACTTCACCATCTAGTACAACACTACATAATTTATTCTAGCCTTCTTTGCCATATTTGCAACTTACTTTGATTATCATAAGTATTTTTATTCCCATTATTCCCATTATTTTTTATGTGTTTTACTCAGTCTTTCCTTTCTGTAATCAAACTCCTGATAGCTTAGTGTCAGTATGCCAGTCTCTATCCTTGTCTCCCAGCACAGAAAATTGACCACAGAAACACCATCTCCTACCCTGCCTGCTAAGCAAGTTGTTAAAAAGTTGATTTCCCAACTGGGGTTGTGACTCAGTTGGTAGAGCACTGGCCTAGCATGTGTGAGGCACTGGGTTCAATTCTCAGCACCACATATAAATAAACGAATAAAATAAAGGCCCATCAACAACTAAAAATATATAGAGAAATAATTTTTTTAAAGTTTACTCCCAATAAAGAAGGAAGAGAAAGAAGCGTCTGTATAAGTGTTAATCCTGATAAAAATTGCACTGAATAAAGTATAAGTAGTGACCCAAGTGATTAAAAAAAAACTTTATAAAATTTTAAGAGGAAATATCACAAGAGTTTCAATGGATAGGTTTAGTGATATAGCAGACATATTTGAGTAAGTAGTACACATTATCTATAATGAACCATAAAGAGAACCCCCCAAAAAAAGAAAAAGAGGAAAATGTGAAAGATAGCCTTTGTATCATAGAGGACAGAGTGAGAAAGATCTAATCAACATTTATTCTTTGTTTGAGAAAAAGAAAATAATAAAACAGATTCATTATCTGAGTTTCTAAAGTCTGATATTTTCAAGAATTAATGAAAGATAATAATCTGCAGGTAAAAGAATCACATTAGACTATATAGAAAGAAACCTGTACTTAGACTAATGATGGCAAAGTTGGATAAAAGAGAAAGAGCTTCTAAAAGCACCTAGAAATAAAAGATAAATTTCCTTCACAGGAGACATAATTATAGATTGACAACCAATTTCTCAGTAGCAGCAACAGCAGTTAGAAGACATTGTGTTCAGTGAAAATAACTGCCAAATTGTGATTCTGGAATTGACAAGAATATCTTTCAAGAATATGGAGAAAACAAATAATGAGGAAATATGCCACCAGTAGGTCTTCACTAAAGGAAATTCTAAAGTGGGTACTTTGCACAGAGGAGGTCAAGCGATGAAGGAGAAGCATATTAAAAGATGAAGAGTAAAGAAAGCGTAAATCTGTAGATAATCTAACTGAACCCTGATAGCTATAGCCTTTGTGCAATTAAAACAAGCAAAAAAAAAAAAAAAAAAAAAAAAACTGTAATGTTAAATATAAGTGAAAAATAACACATAAGCCAGAAGGTGTAGAAATAGAGCTGGCATATTCTGAGGTTTTTGTTTCTTTGTTTCTTTGTTTAATGGACACCTGTGTCTTTCATAATAAATAAGCAGCTCTTCAGGATACAGAATAGAAAATAGAACAGCTTTCTAGTTCTTTTAGTCATACCTAAATATTTTGCATTTTCAAATTTTATCTGTTACTTTGAATTGTTCCCCCCTGCTTTCCTTCACTCAGTTATTAGTAAATGTCTTCATTATTACTATTGCCACTATTTTATATATTTTCCCTTGCTATTTTTTTTAAAATACTACCAGAATTTTGATAGAATGATAAAATATAGTCCTAGATTCCTTTTGGATTTTTTTCAGAATCTTTATACGTTGGAGTTTCTTTCATAATATAATACTCAATAAAAATATAGGGTTTTTGGGGGGTGGGTAGTCATCTTTTACTAGATCCTTTTAAATTGAATTAATCTCAAGATAATATTAGTCAAGGGTTGGGAGATTTAGCTCAGTGGCAGAGCATATACCTAGCATGTGCAAGACCCTGAGTTCAATCCTCAGCCCTAGGGGGAAAAAGATAATATTAGTCAAGTTACTTATAGAACTGATTTTTTTTGGGGGGGGGTACTAGAGATTGAACCTAGGGGCATTTAACTACTGAGCCACATCTCTAGCCCTTTTTGTATCCTTTTATATTTTATTTTGAGACAGGGTCTTGCTAAGTTGTTGAGGCTGGCTTTGAATTCATGGTCCTCCTGCCTCAGCCTCTCAAACTCCTAGGATTATAGGAGTGCGTCACCATGCCCAACTTAGCAAACACTTTCTTAAAATTAAAAACATAATTAAGTGTTGGGCCCAGTGTGCATGCCTCTAACGCCAGAGGCTCAGGAAGCTGAAACAGGAGGATCTCGAGATCTCAGCAACAGCGAGGCACTAAGCAACTCAGTGAGACCCTCTTTCTAAATAAAATATAAAATTGGGCTGAGGGTGTGGCTCGGGGGTTGAGTGCCCCTGAGTTCAATCCCTGGTACCTAAAAAAACATAATTAAGTAAAAATTTTGAGTTGTGTAACAGTTTGATATGTCCAATATCTTCTTGGAAAACAATTACACTGAAATTTTAAATATTTTTTTTAGAGAGAGAGAAAAAGAGAGAATTTTTTAATATTTATTTTTCAGTTTTCAGTGGACACAACATTTTCATTTTATTTTTATGTGGTGCTGAGGATCGAACCCAGCGCTCTGTGTTCCATGTGCGTTACCGCTTGAGCCACATCCCCAGCCCTAAATATTTTTTTATTTAACAAAATTCAGGTAAAGATATTTGGAGATATATTTTAGAAACTAAGCATTTTCTTAATATCAGTAGTGACTTTAGTAAAACCCAAAGACACCCATTTTCTTATTAATATTTTTCATCATAGCTTTTATTTTATCTGTTAACTCTTACAGAGCTAAAGAAGGATGAAAAAATACCATATTTTGAGATCCTAAGATGCATATTTTATTCCATATTTTAACATTCTGAGGTTAGGGTACATATTATATTCTATAACTTGTAATGATTTAATTGGCCATATTTAATTGGTACAATTTTTTTTTTTATCATTGGTGGTAGCATGGTTTTGAAGAAATACCAAAATATGAAGAAAAATATTTAGATCATTTACAATTGTAAATGCAAGTTTTCATTAATTATCAAATGAGTATATATGTATTAAAAACATTTATCATCAGATTATTTAGAAAGGTCATGACTTACAGAAGCAAATAAATAAGTAATTTAAATTAATAATTTAAAATAACATTTAGCTATTCTGTCTTAATAATAACAGCATTGTGCTTTATTAGTTTTTAGAGTAGATTTACCACTCTGCTTTGGTCTCATTTTTTCTTAACTCCTATTTAGTTTCCTTGTGTAAACAAAATGAAATGTTCTTTGCAAAACACATCTTAAAATATTTATTGAATGCTTAATACAGAAGGATTATGTGAAGGACGTGACTTATCTCTGTCCTTAAATAGTTTCATGAAGTTTAATGTCTGTTTGTCTCTGTCTTCCTCTTACCTTCCAGAATTTAAAAAAAGAGAAATTAGTGTTACCTAGTCAGATATTTTACTATTTTAAAATTACAACAGTAGTATTTTGTTTAGAAAGAGTCAAATAATACTGAAGACTATTTGATCAAATATGAACATTTTCACCTTGTTCCCCTCTCCTCATACCTACTTACTGCTACCCATACTGCTTCTCTGAAGTTTCATCTCTTAAGTTTAATCTCTTAATGTTTGAGCTAGGGTAGGATTCTAGACTTTTTCTCTATGTTCTATGCCGTACTTTATTTAAACTCATCTATCTCTAGATCCTTTAATATCAATGCATAATGTTGTCTTTATTTTTAAGGCAAGTATTAAATAGAATGTACATACCGTATTTTGTTTGACCACCCCATAGTCAGGTGTTGAAATAGTAAAATTTTACACTGTGGTATTAAGGACCTCATTTTTAGCTAAAATTATAGCAAAGTGCATAGCTTTTAGGCTGTGAAAATGGGTAATAATGTAATGAAAGGAATCTGTATAATAGGATCTTCTACTTTTCTTTATCCTTTTTCAGATTCTTGATTTGGTCTAGTGGAGGGCTTCTGACTGTTTAAAGTGAAATATATGTGATTAACTTTTGTTCTATTGTCCAATGACCATGTATGTAGGCTTTATTCAAGTGTTTGGAAGCATTCCATCTAAATATTTAATAAACATTATTTACTGATTGTGGGGTAGTGAAAACTAATTAATACAAGTAAATACCATGTTCATTTCTTTTGAATTTTAACTTAATTGACAAAAATAACTTTGAAAAGAAAAAAGTTTACTATTTATTAGATACCCAAAATGTGCTTTATATAAATATTAATAAAATAATATTGAGATCATTTAGTCTTTAAATATAGTTTTTTTAAGCAGAAGTTTCCAGTTTCTTCATAGACACACTTAAAGTGGCATGCTTAATTTTTCTTATCAACAACAAATATTCAGCTCCTTTGTGCTACCTTATAAATAACTTCAATATATGCATGGCCACTGCTTTAGTTTAGGCCCTTTATATTGTTCCTCTGAATTACTGCTGTGATCTCTCTTACTTTTTTGCAAGCTTTTTTTTTTTTAAAGTAATAGGTGCACATGTTAAAAGTTTTTCAAAAGAAAACTATAAAATAAAAGGTGTTTTTTCACTCAGTCCTTTAGTCTGATCCTTAAGATAAGTGCTATTAAAAGGTATGCATGGGTGCCTTTCCAAAACATTTCTGGACATATCCAAGTTTGTAATCATATAATTTTTTTAAAAAAATCTCAGTGGGAACATATCATTGGTATCGTTTGATTCCATTGGTTTTTACTAAGTGGTCGTATTTTTAAAAATCTATAGATTTCTTCTATTTTTAGTTTTATGATGATTAGAGTCCCCATCATATATTTTTGTATTTTTTGGTTATATGTTCTTGTCAACACAGTTTCATTGATCATTTTTGTACATATATCAGGCACCAGTTTGTTTTTTTTTTAATTTTAAGTCGGCTTCTCATTCTCTCCTTTTTTTTTACAGCATATTTATTTTCTTATAGGAAAGAATATGTATGTATGTATAATATGTATGTATGTGTAGTATGATCTCACTAGTGTAAATTAGTTATTCATACACACACATAATAAGTTTAGTAGGAGGATGTATAAGATACAGCTAATTGAATATCTTTGGATAGAGAGACCTAATAACAGATGCAGAGTGTGTTAGAGACTATGATTGTTGACACAAATTTCTGTATGGCTTAAATATTTTATCATTTGCTTGTATTGCTATTTTTTTTTAAAACATAGAAATGAAACTCAGAAGTTATGTCTATGTTCAGAAGTAGCTATGTGGTGGGTAGATGGAGCATATATTTAAAACATACATATACAGTAGAAATACATTGTTAATGTGATATTTGCCATTCATAAAGAGCAGGCTGTGCCTTGCCCTGAGTTACTTCAATTTGAATACAAATGCTAAGGTAGAGTGACTTGGCACCTTGTTTGTGCAGGTAGATAACCTCTTGATGTTGGGCACACAAAACTTATTGCATTGTCACAAGTCATAAGTCAAAGACTGATAAATAACTTACCTGTGCTAACAAACAGTTGTCATCTGTGAACTTACCAAATTGAATCAGGGGCACACAGACCCATGATTCTCAAGATCAACTAAAGAAACCAGGCATATGAGCTTATCAGGAACATCAGACCAGTGGGTGATATGATCACCTCATCCAGAACCCATAGAAGGAATGGTATGCCTGAGACTATGAGATGGCTCACCCATCCTACCTTCTGGTTTAAGTATCATGGCCTGTGCCCAAAAGATCATCATGGCAATGAACTGGCTCTGTCCCAATTCTTCACCTCATTCCCCTTCCATTTTAATACTACTCACTTGGAAATTTCCCTCAGGACCCTTTTGCCTTGACATCTCACTCTTGGGTTTGGGTTTTCCCTCTTATATGAACCACCTACAGTGATTTCATTTGTATGGGCTCTATGTTTTTACTCGCCTTTGTTTTTCCTATGCCTATTTTAAGTCTTTTGGCCATCTTACCTCTTTCTCAGCCTCTCTGTGGCCTAATAACAACTTTTTGAAGTATGATGTGTGAAGTATGAAGTATTAATGTTATAGATATTAGTAATTAAGATTGCAGTGGAATAAAGAACTTGTAGTTGCCATGGTCAAGACTGAGAAACTGAATATAATATGTCCAGTGACAGAAGAATTCATGTTCCAAGTGAAATCAGGTGATGAAACTGACATAGCTCATGAATTTATTGATATTCAGTAAATTTGTCATTGTGGAAAGACAAACATATCAGTCTAGAACAATGACATAACTTGCTCACTGCACTATTTTCTTAGATAATTGAGAACTTGTAAAAATTCAGAAAAAGGGTAAAAACTCATTTAACTTATCTTAGCTAAATATCCAAATAGTTTAACATATGAGTTTAATATAAAGATGTTACCACTCTGTCCTTTTTATTTCCACAAAAATCTGTTTTAAATAAAATTACAAACTACCAGACTCTTGTCAACCATATAAGTTAGGACTGAGCTAAAAGCACATTCTTTGTCATTCTCTTTCTCTTATTTAAATTTATAAAAATTCTTTCCAGTTCTTGGAACATGAATTCTTCTGTCCCTAGACATATTATGTTCAGTTTCTCAATTTTTCCTCCTTGTGACATATATCACTGTGGATACTATATGCTTAATAATACTGGAGTATTCTTCTAATGAATAATTCTCATTTGGTTCATGCTTATCCCCCTGAATTTTCATATTCTGTAATGTTTATCACCTCTTCATTAAGAATACTGTCTTTAGGCATTTATTATCCTTATAATTGTGATATTGTGATGTATAGTAAACACACACACACACACACACAACAAACACATTCAGATATATATACTCTTTGTCCATGAGTTCCATCCTTGACTTCAACCAGTTGTGGATCCAAAATAATTTTTATTGCATCTATATCTAACATGGACAGATTTTTTTTACCATTATTCCCAAAATAATGCAGTATAACAATGATTAACGTGACATTTGCATTACATCAATTATTATATGTAATCTAAAAATGATGCAAGTACATGGAAGGATGTGTAGGAAGATGTACCTAGATTATACTTTTACATTTTATTCAAAAAACTTGAGTTTCTGCTTTGGTTTCCTTAGGTGTCCTGGAACCAGCCTTCTCCCTACCCCACCCCCAGGACACCAAGGGATGACTGTATTTGGTCATGGTTCTCTTTTCCTGCCAAATAGCTCTTGTAAACCTTGGAATCTCCAGAGTGATGACTGCCTTTTGTTTATTGGTAAGATGACTGGTGCCCTGCAGACCCTAGTTACCTTCAGGATGGGGTGGGGAATGGTCATCTGAAAGACCATACATAATCAGGGTTGATAATTTCAGCTTAGGAAGAGAGACTGAAGTTTTAGTTGATCACCAGTGGCCAAAGATTTAGTCAATCTTGCCTACATAATATAGCTTTTATAAATGCTAAAGGACAGGGTTCCTAGAACTTCCAGATAAATGAACACATGTAGGTTCCTGGAAGATGGCGCACCTATAGTGGGCAAAGCAGCTCTGCAGCCCTTCCTGTACTGTTAACTCCCTGTCCATCTCTTTATATCTTTTGTAATATTCTTTATAATAAGCCAGTAAGTATAAGTAAAGTGCATTCCTAAGTTCTGGGCTGCTTTAGCAAATAGTTGAACTCCGAGAGGGGGTAGTGAGGAACCCCAGTGATTTTAGCAGCTTTTTCACTGCTGTGACTAAATGATCTGACAAGAACAGATATAGAGGAGAAAAAGTTTATTTGGGGGCTCACAGTTTCAGAGGTCTAAGTCTAGACAGCTGGCTCCATTTCTCAGGGCTTGAGGTGAGGCAGAACAGGGCGAAGAGTATGACAGAAGGAAGCAACTCACAAAATGATCAGGAAGCAGAAAGATTCCACTCTCCAGGTGCAAAATATATACCCAAAGGCACACCTCCAATGCCCCACCTCCTCTGGCCACACCCTATCCACTTTCAGATACCATTAATCCTAAGGGATTAATTCACTGATTGGATTAAGACTCTCAATAATTGTCATTTCTCCTCTGAACTTTGTCTCACACATTAGTTTTAGGGGGACACCTCACATTCAAACCATAACACTCAGTGTATAGTCAGTCAGTCAGAAGCATCTAAAATAGAGGGCTGATTTGTGGAACTGAACCCTTTCCCTTTAGAATACAGTGAGCTCTGACGGTAGATGATGTCGGCATTGCATTGAATTAGAGGACACCCAGCTGTGTTGTTGCGGAATTCATGCTTGCTTTGATCATATGGGAAGAACTGCACCACCCACCCACCTATCTCTCTCTCACACACACACCCCTATCTTTGGTCACAGGAGTGTAGTTGAGATTATAGGAATAATAAACTTTGTCCCTCCTCCCCTTAATAATAAATAGGATAACTCACTGGACCCTACTTTTCTATTTTCTGTCTCTTCTGGATTTCTAAATTTGCTGTCCTAGTTGTTTTTGCCTTGAGAATCAATTTGCATCTTAGTTCCTATCACTTAAATTGACACATATTCTTCAAATTTCTTGGGCATTACCCCCATTTTTAGGCCACCCATATTCTAAACCTGCTTGATTTTTCCTATAATACTGAAATGTATAGTTTTTTTGTTTGTTTGTTTTTTACTAATCTATCACTTGTGTTGTGGGATGTTTCTGGAAAAGCAGTAGTGCAATATATATAGGTATAAGAAGGTCATGAACCCACAGAGAGACTGAGCTAAGGAGGTAGGGAAATTGCTGCAGTTTTATAAGCCTATCAATTGTGCTTTCTCATAAGAATTTGTTTTACAAAGAAAAGGGGTGGTTTTACTTCTAAAGCAGAAATTTTAATGAATATCTATTCATTGGCTCTAGCCTTTCTGAACACTTTTCCTCTACCTATTAGCAATTAATTAAGTTAATTTTATTATATGTTTAATCACCTTGACCTTTAATCAATTAGCTATATCAATTACAATCATTATTGTTAGTGAAGAAAGCAGGGAATTGGACTTGGGTAGCTTAGACTTAGGTTTGAATTATTGGTTTGCCAAATACTAGATCATGTGCCTCAACTGAACCAAATGTGAGAATAAAATCATATCACATAAGTATAGCATCAGAACATTTCTTTAAAAAATGATATCTAGTGCAGTATTGATGGTAGTAGAAGTGATAGTATTTAGCACTAGTTTTAAAAAAATTGTGGTTTCTGATTTGGTTTTATTTCCTGGAAAAATGTAATTTATATAGATCTTTCTTCAAAATTTGTACATTTGTTCATCTTTGTAAAAGGAAAAGTGAGTAAATGATAGGATAGTTTTAGTTTGAAATCTTATACAAGAATTAAAATTGAATAATATATTTAAAGCTTTTCTTAATTTTTAAAAAATACATAATAGGTCCTATGCTAAGCGCTTACATGACTCATTCATTTAATTGTTAGGCTAACCCTAGAAGATACCTATACTGTTTTCATCTCTATAAACACTGTATTGTTTTTGTCTGTTTCGTCAGTAAGGTAACAACAGACTCAGAAGTGATGTGACTGCTGAAGTTCATACAAATAAGTGGTAGAGTCAGTATTCATACCTATATAATTTTGGAGTCTGTACTCTTAACCTTATCACATTATGTTTTTGAAAAAAATTGTAGCACTGTATACTATCTTATGGAACTTATTTCAGCTCTGAATTATTTAATTTTTGTCCAGTAAACACTATGAAAAAATATCTGGGTTATATTTTTACTTTTTAATGGAAGACACTATTTTTAGTCATTTTCAGATATATTTATAATAAAAGTTCTGAATATTTATATGTAGAGTGTTTTGAGGGTACACTATTAAATTACTTACAATAAAAAGAAAATTCTTTTTTTTCCCAGTGTGTTCATTGTTTTTTAAATTGCCTACAGTATAATATTGTAACCTAACAATTATTAACTAAGAATCTGATATGAAAAGCCTTCCTATATCATTTTTTGAGTATTAAATATGACATTATTATAGGTAGGGGAATTACTGCACTTTTATGAGCCTTATCAATTGTGCTCATAAGAATTTGTTTTACAAAGAGAAGGGGTATTTCTACTTCTAGAATAGAAATTTTAATGAATATCTATTCTTTGGCTCTGACCTTGAATGTAATATCATTTTGATATTATCATAATAGTGGTACAGTAGCTCCTCTTTTCTAAGGATCACATGTTCCAAGGCCTCCCAGTAGTTGCCTTATACCACAGATATTACCTATGTTGGTTAACTTTCTATCACTGTGACAAAATAATCAATTAAAAAAGGAGGAAAGGTTTGTTTTTTGCTTACAGTTTTAGAGATTTCAGTCCATGAACACTCAGCTCTAATTTTTTGGGCCGGTGGCAGCATGGTATATCATGATGAGATTGTGTGATGGAAGATACCTCTTTACCTCCTGGTGGCCAGAAAGCAAAGAGAATAAGAGGAAAGGGCTAGATCCCAATAGTTCCTTCAAGGGGGTACCCCGAGTGACTCAACCTCCTTCCAGGTGGCCCTACTTCCTAAAGGTTGCATCATATCCCCAAAGTGCCACAAACTGGTGCCTTTAACATATGCCTTTAAAACGTGGAACTTTGGGAGATAATCTAGATCCAAATTACATACTACATTTTTCATATGCATACATTCCTTTGATAAAGTTTAATTTAATTTAAGATAAATTAGGCACAACAAGCAGTTAACTATAATATTAAAGTAATACACTTATAACAATATACAATGATAAAAGTTATTATGGTAACACTCTGCAAATATACTGTACTCACCCTTATTTTTTGATAATGATAGATGACAGTGCCTATATGATGAGATTTAATAAGGTGAATGATGTAGGTGTTGTGACGTAGCATTAGATTACTATTGATCTGCTGACCTGAAGTCAGAACTGTTTCAGGTGATCCTGGATTATAGAGTTGTCATAATGTTGGGTGGGGGGCATAATACAGCATAGATACACTGGGCAAAGGGATGATTCACATCCTGGGTAGGATGAAGTGGAGTGCCTAAGAATTTCATCAGGCATACAATTTTAAAGTTACGAATTATTTCTATAATTTTCCATTTAATATATTTGGACCAAAGTAATCTGCAGGTAACCAAAACCAAGGAAGTGAAAGTATAGATAAGGGAAGACTACTAAAGTTAGTATTTATCAGTTACTTTGTTCGGGTATTTCCATGGATTTCCTCATTTAATCCTTTCAACAGTCCTTTGTAGAATATATATTCTTGTTTCTGGTTTTCAGCCCATTAAACTAAGACATAAAGAGCTTATATAACTGCCTAAAGGTTCACAGGAGTGATGAAAGTGGATTATGAGCCCTCAATTATTTTTACTACTTATAAAATAGAATCAGCAGTTTTGAAACAAAAGTTACTGAAATTATGAAACATTTGTGAGATTTTCTTTATGTTTTTATGTTTTTTTCTTTTAGGTTCACAATATTCTTGCAGAAATGGTGATGGGGGGAATGGTATTAGAGACCAACATGAATGAGATTGTTACACAAATTGATGCACAAAATAAACTGGAGAAATCTGAGGTAAGAAGGGAAATTTTTGCTCTAGTTAATGAAGGTTCTAAGCATGATCATAAATAATGCATGGTATGTAACTTTCACCGTTTGTCGTTCAATATCACCCTTTAGGTACAGCTGGTTTGTTTATTCAGGTTTTAGAAATGGAATATACACATTTTAGTATGTTAAATGTCCTGTGACTATTATCCAACAACTAGCTTTATGTTATTATTCTTTTAGCCACAATTGTAACTGCCTTGGTTAATAAACACAATTCCAAATTCTTTCTGGAAAGGGAAAGGAGAGGTGATGGAATTCTTATGAGGAAGTAATATTTCAGATTATGTGCTTGGATAGTCTGAGTACACACTGAAAAAACAAATTCAGTACCTCAATTTTTAGATTCTGGACTTTCTCAAAGGTCATTGACAAATTAATTAAGCCACATTTTAATACATTGATACAGATATTTATGATTTTTATGGCATTGTAAAAAGAAAGTTTGGGTTTACTTTGCTAACTTTGTGCTATTTGATTCGGTGTTAGAATGCATGAATTAAGGATACTCACACTTCTGTATTGTATAAAACCCTACTTTACTTTAGAAATCTAGTGACTATTTCCTCAAAAACTAGGCTGAATGTCAGCAGAACATGTTGTGGCCAGGCCACTCAAATTCTCATTATTTTGGTGCTGTCTTATTATCTTAGCCAAAGTTTAGAAAGGTAAAGTGTCTTGATATCTCATTCAATGCTGTATTAGAAATTTCATCAGAAAATTTCCATACTCTTATATTTGATACTTCTACTTTTAGCTCACATGTTTGATTGGTTTAAAGTAAATATTGCTATAAAAGCAGCAAAGGATTAATTAATACACTAGCATTAATGTACAAAAGGTGAGTTCTGAAAAATTTTCTGTTGGCATTTTAAAGAATCAGTTTGACACAATTCTGGCTCATTTGAATTATGGAACTAAAAGATGATGGATTAAAATAAATTTGAGGATTAGCAACAATTGAGGCTTTCTGACAAACACTTTCCAGAGTTCTTAAAGTAAAAATAGTCCTATATTTCTCCTCATCTAAAGTTGCTAATTCCCTTTGACTTTCCTAAGGGGAGAGGCTTGTAGTGATGATAAAGAGCTTAAACTTAGGACTGTTTTAAGTGACTGTATATATTTTGTATGTTCTGTAGCCAGTTTTTAAAATATTGGAGTTTGAATGAAGAAAGCATAATGTAGGGTAATAGAGAAAATTTTGTTTTAGAACAAAGAAAAGGACTCCACATATTTAGTACAATTGAATATACTATTTAGTATAGTAAAAGACTCATTGCAAAATCTACACTACAGTTTGTAAAGTCTTAAAATGACAATTTGAAATGTATGTAAATTACTAAACATTGCTTCAAAAAGCTTGTACAGTTATAAATCTTAAATGCAAAGGAACAGTGACATGATTCATTAATAATAGGTCTAAAGTGAATGAATAATTTGTGAATTTTGTATAATTATCTGTAAAAATATATTGACCACTTGTTTGGAATTTTCACATTTTTAAGTACTTACCTCTTCCCATTGGTGGTGTCCCCCCCGCTTTTTTTTCTTTTGCTCTTTAGTGTTAACTATGTATAGTTTTTACAAAAGTCATGAAGGGCCTGTAATGCATTATAGGTATTTTCTTTTTGATTGTCCATTAAAAATATTTTAATAAAACAGTTTTTCTTATCTATAAAGAGCAGTGAAGTGCAGTTTACATTTTTATGGGAATATTATAGTTATGAAATTGCCCTAACTTAAAAAAATATTTTGCAGAAACAGCACTATTTAAATAGACACTGGTGCATGCTTCTATTATTTATCTACTGATCATATTCTAACACATATAACCAGTTGTTATCTGTGACCATATTAGTTTTTCTTTTTGTGCTTTAAAGGAAGGCATGTTTTAAATCTGGGAATAAACCACAAAGTTGTACATGTATCAAGTGTTTCTCTACACAGGGTACATGCTAATATTTTAATGATGAAATACCTTTTTGTGTGTCAAAGTGAGACCATTTAGTCCTTATCATAGTTTAAGAAATAGTGTTGAAAAATATATCAACTTAATGTAATCTTCTAGCAATGTTTGTATTTTTAAGTATGTTTAGATGGCTGTGAGCTTTATTCCAGATACATTGAAATGAGAAAAGTTTTCATATATTTTTATTTTACTTCAACTGGTTAGATTTATCAAGAAATATAACTCTATAGATAAACCCAAATTATTTGAGAGCAAAGTATAGACTTATTAATCTCTTACCAAATTTGTTATAATTTTTTATAAAGCAAAAACTGAAGAAGAAAATTAAAATTCTGAATATCATGATTGATGAGAAGAACTGATAATTGTATTTTTAAAATTCTAAGCAGTTCTTTAGGAGTAGCATTCATCTTTTAAAAAACCACTCTGAATATAATGTGGATTCATCTAGGTGCTTGTCAGAAATAAAAGATTTTATTACATTGGTTCAAAGGTGATACACTTCCAGTTTAATTCCCAACACCTAAACAGATAAAAACAAAGATCTACCAGATCCTCAAAGAGGAGAAACAGAAATACTCTGAATGTATTTTCATCTATTCTGGTTTACTATAACATTGGGATCTTGGGAGAGGAGGGTTTAAGCTGGGAGGTTGGTGGGATTTGGTAAGTTTAAGAGGTACTCAGGAATCTGCCTAAAAATGAAATGACTCTCTGGGGGCGGAGGTAGAGGGTGAGGTTGGGGAGGCTTGTTAGCTTTTATATATTTCATGTTATTCTTTAGATGGATAAATGAGTCTGAATTTAGTCACTATTTTTTTAAAAAAAAAATCAGTCCTCTTTTTTTCTGAACATCCTGATCTTTCTAGCTCTTTCCATTCTTCTCTCTTACAGACCTTTATCTTTCAGTCTCCCAGACAGGACAGGTAGACAAGGTATTGCTGACTTTGAGAAAAATGTACTTTAACAAAGGGAAAGCAAAATGATGTCAAAGGCAATTAATCATTTAGGCCAGACTCAAAAATTCTTTGTGTTAATGAACCCATATAGTCCCTGTAGCCTATTTTCCATTCTAGTTTCTCCTTGTAGTTTCTTCATCTTTTATTGGACTTAGTGTATTTTACTAGTATATCATTGATGTCATGTTTGTTCTGTTTTGTCTGCCTGCATTGTAAAAGGAAAGTTTAAATTTTTTGTTCCTTTTTAAAATATTGTCATTTAACTGACGAATTGCATTTGTAGAAATGACAATTTACTTTGTATATTTTGAGCATGATGTGACAGAACCAATCTTAATTTAACTTTCAAATGTTTTATCCATCTCCAAATTAGGATTCTAACATAAAATTGTCTGCTGGGTTTTGGAAGCTGTGAATTTAAAAACCCAAAGCTGAACTTTTAGAGTTTTGCATACAAAGTGGGAAGCAGTAAAGTCTTAGAATAATGACTGTTAAATAGTACTTCTTCCCCCCAAAATGGTTTTCAGTTCCAAAGTCTTAACAGAATTGCCTTTAGAGTTTTTGACCTGCAGGTGCATGTTAATAGTGGCCAACAAAAAGTAAGATCAGAAATCTCTTAAAACTTGATGAAGTGCTCTAAAAATAGGATTAGATGTATTACCAAGAAACACTTGATTTCTGCTGTAGCAAATCTTCTGACATCCAAACATATCCTAATTAGAATCAATTAAATTTCTTGAAGCTTGAAAAATTTTGCAAAGTATATTGGCAAATATTGGAAGTGTTTTTAATAGAGTCCTTGCTTTACAAAATTATTTTTTCTTCAGTTTTTTTGTATATGTTTCATACCATAAATTAGAGTAAACTACATTTTTGAGAGTTCTGTGTAGATGGTGATGAGCAGTTTTTTTTTTTTTTTTTTTTTTGGCAACAAGCAATTTCAGGAAAGGATAAAAATATTTATATGCCTCCAATAAGAACTTTCAGTTGAAAATACCTTACTTGAGTCTTATGGAGGAAAAACAGTTTATAAATTTTACAAGGTAGGTTGTTATCCAGTTGACTAATTAGAAAAACATGAGAATTTGGCATGCTTTTCAGCTACTGCATTATTTGTGTTTTGAGAAGTAGCAACATACAGGTGGCTTTGTAATATCTTAGAATAAAATTATGGGCTATATCATGAAGCTGGAGTACCGTTTTTGGTTCCAGTGTTCAATTTTATTTTGTCTCTGTTATGGAAAATACTTGGTAACCTATTCACTCTATAAATTGAGAGCACTGCCAATTTCTATGTTGCAGTATTTAGTTTATATTAATCTGCAATTTTCTATCAAAGAAACCATCAACCACTTGGGTATGTTACAATTATTAATTGGCTTTTTAAAAATTCAGGTATTAATTTCAAAGAGTAGAGAGTAGGAAGAGTGACCTTAAGATAAAGATGGTGAGAAGGTCAGCCATGAGTTGATTCTGCCCCTCTCCCTTGATGTGCACATTTATTTTGTACTTCTACAGAATCATGGTGAGGGACCCTTAAGATCCATTTACGATCAAACTAGTTGTAATAAATCCAGGAATGTCATTAGTCTGCTATATTTATTTCACTCATACAGGCAAATTCTGTTAGAAATTAAAACTATAACTGAAGATAATTTATAAAATGACTAGTAATTTTTTAAGATTTAAAAATTTTTGAACATTCTAATTTTGATAAAATTGTTTATAAAATCCTTTAGTTTTTGCTCACATCATCAACATTTTTAATGTGTTTATAATTACAGTGTTAAAGCACTGTCTTTGAAGTACAGAACAAGCCTATTGTAAATCCTGATTTAAAATTATTATGCCTCATATTCAGAAATTAAAACATTGAAATTTATGTTTTGCTCAAAAGCATGCATTCAAAATCTGACATTATTTTGTTAATGATTTTGAGTCTGAAACCATTTAATATCATATTTATTAATGTTGGTGTTCTTTCACCTTCCTGTTAGGTCAAAGTTATGAATATGCACTTAGCAATTTCCAGCAGAAGGTTGAGGAAAGAATTTAGTATGTACAAATGATTCCAGCTGCCATCTTATTATACTATATTTCAAGCTTGCAGAAACTATTTTTAAGGTGGTAGATGGTATTTTATGTCTTAGATGAAATAAGATTATTCATTCCCATTTCCCTTCAGGAAAGTTAATTCCTTATTGCATGAGGAAAGGGGAGCTTTCCAGTTCTTTGAAATATATTTTAGCAATGCTGCTTTTTCAGTTTTGCTTGCTCATATTTTGTTTATTTTTGGGTCTGGCAATTTAAAAAGAAAATAAAAAATAAATCATATCCATCCATTACTATCTTTGTGATTCAAGTGCTTGAAATTTCCAAGAGTATGTCTGTATAAGTCTTCTATCTGTTTGGCCTCATTTTGGTATACTTGCAGACTTCATTTTGTTTTCTTTCTCTTAATTCTGTTAATTTAATCTCATGGGAGAGAAAACATGCCCATTCTTTTATATACTGTACTTCATTTTTTCATCCAGTTTCATACTCTTAACTGCTTTGGATTCATATATTTGTTTTTGTTAGTGGAGTTGCTGCAGTTTACCTGCCATGGTGGTGCTCAAGTATAACAGACGAAACAAGTTATTTCTCTAGTAGAATTTCGTTCTTTTTCTTTTTGCTTTGTGTCAATTATGTAATCTTAAATCTTTAAGAACTATGTTGTACTGTCAGGAATATCTTCCTTTATATTTTTAAATTGTGTGTACTACTAAACAAGTCAGGTAAATAATTTCGGTAAATTTTAGTGTTAAAAAAGTTAAGTTTTAGTAAAAGTTATCCTGTTGCTCTGCATATATCTTACAAGAAAAAAAATTTAACCAAGATAAAAATTACTTTATATCTCAGTGTTAGCAAATGGATTTTCTAATCGCAGATTACTTCCTTTACATTTTATGCTTTAATAAAAATGTTTCAGACTTTACTTTGATGGAAGTCTGAAAACAAAATTTGTTTCATGACCGTTCTGGTGTTGATTGCCTGAGTAACATAGTCCTTTTTTTTAAGCCATAGTTTTTATATATCAAAATTGACAGTTTATTTAAGCATCTGCTTTCTGATCAACAGTCTTTATTTTTTCTTCTTCACATTTAATATTCTTCACAATCTGATTTCTTAAAATGTCAAATAAAATTTAACATATATGTTATAATATTTAAATTTCTTACTACTTCAATTTATGATATACTACACAAACGTATTGAACATGCTTGAGAAATAATTTGATTCTCTTAATTCATCTGCGTGTTCTAAATAGTTCCCATCCTTTGCATGTCTATGGCTTGCTGCTTATGTTTAGAAGAATTATAGATTGTTGTATTTAGAAACTTCTGGTTGTATATAATAAGAACATGGCACATACATGCTATTTAAATCAATTGCTATATTGAATTTATATATTCTTATTAATAATCCACAACCGAACACCATTTTTAGTCAAAAAGAAGCAATTTAACCTAATGAAATAACAAGATAAATTTTTTTAATTCTCATTTTCCTTGCTTAAGTTTAGTTTAGCTATACATGGTAAAGGATATTGTGGAAAACAAGGCTTTATGACATTTAATTTAATAGTAAATATTTATGTTTTACTATTTATAAATGTAAACCATAAAATCCATTAAATACACACCTACATATTCTTTTTCACAATAACATCCTTTAATACTTCATAACTTTTAAAATAATTATGTCCAAATATTTTATCAATATATTCTATAGTCCACTTATAATTTGTATCTTTATGGAAATTGCAAAGTGAAAATACTGGCATTTTATTAGAAAAATTACAAAATCCCTTTACCTGGAAAAATGATGCTAATTCCATAATGTCTGCAGTTTGTAAAATAATTTTTGTTCCTTTGGTAGACAACATGCTTTCTGGTAAAAGAATGTTTACAGGGTGGTAAACCTGTTTGAGCTGAATTCTTCTTTGATCGTAATCTATTCTAAATTTTGGTAGCTACACCTTTAATTTGAAATGATTAAATTAAACTTTTGAATATGGTGCTTACTACCCTAAGTAAACATTTTTTGAAGGAATAGGAGGGAAGTGGGGTATTACATAAATTTCTCTGCTTCAGGTAGGTGTAAATATAGAAGTCAATCGAATTTTTAGTTGTATATTAAGAACAGCTAAACTCCATTAAATAATAAAAATTGAATTATCCAGCCCTGCATAGTCTTTAGTTTGGGTATGGAGTTTTTGATGCATCTAGATAACTCTTATTGCCTATGTGCACCATATCTATTATTAACACTATTTTACTAACTTTTCTATTTCCAATTCTGAATTGATGATCCATGGCTTTTATTTCATTGCTTAACAATGTTTGTATCCTTTATTCAGCAAATAGTTTACACTGGCCTATTTTGTATCAGTCAAGATTTTTCTCAGGTAACAGCTTTATTATTATTATTATTTTAATTAGCAAAAGAGGTAGGATTACATAAAAGAAAAAATAAAATTATGAAAAGGGACTTTAAAAACTACTTAATTTCTCATACTATCGTACATATATGTAATCTAAACAAATTGGAAGATTTGTTTTTGTTAGTACTTAATTTTCTACTTTTGTGCAAGATGATACCACTGAACTCCCTTGAGTTTGTTGGCTTTGCTTTATTATATTGAAGTGGTGCTATTATGTTTTACTTCATAAAAGTGCTGAAATTTTATTGGTATATAAGTTATACCTGAAATATGAATGCTATTGATTTTCACATTCAGAAAAATGATATACATGAATTTTTCTTTTATTTTTAAGCATAATTTCTTCCAAAATTATTTCAAAAATTTTAAGTATTCCTATTAAGCGGAAAGCCAAATATTGTGCACTAGTGGTACTGACTGAAAATTTTAAATTTCATTCATTTACATATGCTTTTCCTTCTCTATAACTGTATGCTACAAATTAAACATGATGTTGAATCTATATAAAACATTTTTAATCATTAGAAGTTTTACTAATGCATTAAAGTTAAAATCTTTTTTTTTTTTTTTTTTGCAGTTTCATCTTTAGGTAAAACTTTTATCTTTGGATTCAGACTTCATTTAAAAACCCTGATTTTTTTTTTTCCTTTTTAGTGTTCTAGAAATTTTATAAAAGTTTAGAAGAACCCCCACAATTAAAAAAAAACAAAAACAATTTTGTTGTTTTGAAATGTTTATAAGGGTTTAGCCCTGAATAATAAAACTAAAGTATAATTTATTAATTTTTTTGAAGCACATATTGATAATAAATGCCATTTTAAAAGAAAAAAATCATGATTGTTTGCAAGAGATGTTTAATAAGGAAACTAATATAAATTATGCTCTGGGCTTATATGTCACTTAAATCAAAATATAGGTAAAGATTTAGCTTTTGTTTTGTGAATATTGCCTGTCATATCTAGGTACCCATTAATTTGTATTTAAATCTTTACATTGTTATTATTGCATGTATTCACTGTATTTTTAAATGTGTCAACTGTTTTCTCTTTATAGATTAGTATTCAGAGTAACCATCTCATATCAGTTCAAACTACCATCTGGTTTCTAAACTTGTTATGTGAAAATCTTTTTTCATTGTCTTCCATTATAAGTGTTTTATGATGAACTACACCTGAGTTGTACATTTTCTTTTTCTTTTATTTACTTCTGTATGCAGGCTGGCTTAGCGGGAGCTCCAGCCCGTGCTGTATCAGCTGTAAAGAATATGAATCTTCCTGAGATCCCAAGAAATATTAACATTGGTGACATCAGTATAAAAGTGCCAAACCTGCCCTCTTTTAAATAAAATATTAAAAAGGCCACTCCCAGGTAAAATCCAGGGGGAAAAGTCATCTAAGTTTACCGTGCAGTTGTTTACCAAAAATAGAGGAGGAGAGTTTTAACTTTTGCTCTTGGATTTAAGTCAAGGTACTGTATAGAAATTGTGTAAAATCAATATGGAAGTTCAATGTTGCTTTTCTTGCTCAGTGGTTTAAAAGAAATTGAGTAGTTCCAGTGTGATTTTTTTTTTTTTTTCCTTTTTAAAACTGCATTCCTATGCCCACCTAAGGCATGCCTCTGTGTATTGGCTATTACAGTATTTCGAAAAGTAAGATATTTCTTTAATTATGTACAACCTAAAATGTTGGTGTTTTGTATGGATCATCAGTGCAGCATTCCTTAATTCTTTCTGCTATTTGTCACAATTGTTATTTAAAGAACCAAGTGTGTATTGCATGAAAACATTATGACCTTTTTCTCTCAGTTTAAATAAATTCCAAGGTAACTGGACTTCTAAAGCACCTGTCTGTTTGCCTGATATCTACTTTAGCAATAATTTTTTTATGACCCTCTGACTCAACAAAGTAAATAAAAGTATATTTTATCACTGTTAAGCAGTTGTTAATGTTGATTTATTTAATATGTTATCATGCTTTTGATATTTAGAAGCTCACTAAATTATTCTGAAACTTGATCATTTCATAAGTCAAGGGTAGTGTATTTTAGTGTATTTTACACCTTATTTACTGTGTAAGATGAAATCTACAGTGGGAGATGACAAATCTTTTTGTAAAATGTAAATTAAGAAAATGTAAAATCATCTTTACATAAATAGCTTTACACCTTACTTCTCACTTCTTCTTGCTCAGATGATGGAAAATAATTTCAGCAAGTACCGATTTGATTTTGACCCAAACCCTTTGTAAAGCTAAACTAATTCTTTTAAGTCATGAAACATATATTTTAATTTCTCATAATTGGCTCATAATTTTTTATTTGGTCTTATCTCAGGAATGCGCTCGCGCTCTCTCTCTCTCTCTCTCTCTGTATGTATAAATTAAGGAATTAGATCACATGATATTCAAGAGGTTGACAAACCCCCATGACTTCAGGATGAGTAGGTAAGTCAAAGACCCAGGATTGCTGACAGTGTAATTATAGGCAGGCTCTAGGCCAGGAAGAACCAATGTTTCTATTCACATCCTAAGTCAGGAGAAAGACAATGTTCCAGTTCAAAGCAGTGAGGCACAAGAAATTTTCTTTGTAAGGGAAAAGGGGCCAGGCTTTTTGGTTCAGGCCTTCAACTGATGGGATGAGCCCACTCACAGTAGGCAGGGCAGTCTGCTGTAGTCAGACTACCAACTTAAATGTCAATCTCTTCCAAAACTACATGTATAGGATCATCCAAAATAATTTTGGACCAAATATCTGAGTACTTTATGACCCAGTCAAGTTTACACAAAAAATTAACCATCATAGTATGTTATCAGTTATCTTAGGAAAAATGAAGAAATATATGTTTATATTTTTTAAATGGAAAAATAAATGATGCATATTTTAATAACTACCTATCATGCAAGGGAGGAAGATTGGATAAAAACTAAACTTATCTGAAAGGGCCTTATTTTGGAATCATTTTAATATTTTACATGATTAGTAAGCAAAATTAACTTTTCAGAAAATAACCCCTAAAAATTAGAAGCAAAGCAAATGAACTGAACCATTCAATAAGTTGGTTCCCAGAGGATATTTTACAAGATTTTAAAGTACTGACTATGTACCAATAAAGACAAAAAAGACCTACCCTGCCTTCTCCATCTTCCTCCCTCCCCCAGAAAAAAGTTTTTAGTAATCACAATGTCAATGGTATTTTTATTCTGAGACTGTATATGTAGGTGGTGGGTTGAGGATAAGGAAAAAGTACATTGGTGTCTATAAAGGGTGCTATTGTGTATATCCATCAAGACTGAGGCATTCACACCTCTGCTACTGGCAGTGAGTACTCAGCTGATTTGCCATTTAAGAATTGTCACCAGCTGGAGACAGTTGCTTCATCCAAAGTCAAGGCTTCTTTCCAATTCTTTCTCCTTCCAAATTGTAAAAATCAAGGCCCCTTGGCTAAGGCAAAGCAAGGCCATCTTCACTCTCTTGCTACCCATGGGATCTGTTGTAGCCTTCATTGCAGTTGAACTCTACCCTCACAGGTTTTGGTCTGAAAGGCATACCACAGTAAATGTTGTGCACATAAGTCTTCATCTCAAATCAGTTTTTCCGGAAAGCCCTTCAAAGCAGTTATTGCCAAGATTAATTTGAAGAACTAAATTCTAAAATGAAAGTTTGGAACTAGATCATCCTGCTAGGTTAGCTTGGAGGGTCTTATTACTGGTGGCACATGCAGTGTTGATCACCCACATGCTCTTGCAACATAATTGTTAAAATTTCCACTGATGGTAAACTGGAATGGGATACTGGGAATACTCTGGGGACAGTGTCTCAAAAATTTGAGAGGTTCAAGGGAAGTAGTAATTATAAAGAATATGGAATTGGATGGCAACTTCATTGAATCTGGGTATTCGGCACATTCAAGAAATGCTGAAGATGATTAATCACCAGTTAAGGCCCAGAGGGCCTTCTTGGCAACATATAAACTCTCATCTTCAGCTGGAGGACAGAAAAAGTTGAGGAGCAGGTCCAGGACTTCTTTGTCTGCAGCACCTTGCCAAAACAAACATCAAGAGCTGAGAGACTGTGTGTGTGTTTGTGTGTGTGTGTGTGTGTGTGTGTGTGTGTGTGTGTATGCTTGGATCCTGAGTATTCTGGGTCAAGGCGGAAGGTACATAAAGTTTAACACTTTGGGAAGAACACTAATATTTAGGGTAGTGACCTGAGCCACTTACCTTGGCTTAGCTAAGTGAAGTATAACCAGAACTATCAAGGTAGTGAGGGGAAGAAAGGATCAAAAAGCTCAGAGGAGTGGTGTGTGCTACAGTGAATATACTGCATAAGGCAGGAGGGCCCAGCAGTAGTTTCATTTGCCAGAGCAATAAGGGGTGTGCTGTTTAAAGGGACCCCAGCATTATTTAGCAGTTCAATAGTAACTGTAGTTTGAAGGTCAAGGCTGATGGTAGGAAATGTTGCAGAACTGAGTGCCTTGATAACAATTGGAGGGATGAGATTTGTGAAATAGTAGACATCATCAGGTTGTAGTACTCAACTTCCCGGAGCAAAGTGGATAAGTTATCTTAAAAAACTGCAAGACCAGTAGCAGTCAAAGGTCATGAACTATAGTGAGTCATAGAGATATTTAATGGAATAAATCTTCAATAAATGCAAGATAGATGGTCAGCCAGTAAGAACATAACCTAATCTATATAATCAGAACAAATCAAGAATGGATTATCAGGAGACAGAGCTGCCGCTACAATAAAAAAATCATGAACCTTTACCCAGTTCTAAGGCCCAGAACTAATCAATTGAGAAAAAGTTTGAAGCTCTAGGAGGAAAGACCCTCCAATACCACAGCAAGTGCATAAGTTAGTGATTTTCCCAGTGCTTCTCCAAAAGGACTTGACTTATGTAACTATACTGGGAATTGAAAAAATACCCAATATTTGACTGTTGGGCACAATTTCCAGGTTGGCATTGATGCATAGGAACCAAGAATTGTCATTCCTCTTGCCCCATTATAGTGTGGAGCATGTGAAAGTTAGGTAATAAATCTAATCTATGGGTAGTCCTCAGCCAAGTCTAGTTCATAGTCCATTGTGCCTACAGATTCAACATACCAATTAAATACCTTCAGGAGTAGGTGATTTTCCTTACTCCTGACTGTATTTAATTGGTATGGACTTGGTGTTTGGAAAATCCCTACTGTGTTTTCTTAGTCTATGGAATTAGAATTACTATCAGAAGGAAAATTAAGTGGAATCTTTGAAACTACTCCCACACTTTTAACAACAATAGTAAGTAAATAGCACTGTTGCCACTTGGGGAAAGGGGCAGAGATGAATGCCTAAAAGATCTGAGGATTAAAGACCCAAAGAACTCAGATCGGTGGTCTTTATTATGTCCCCATTTAATTGATCAGTCTGTTTCCTCCAGATGGGTCCTGGAAGATAACCGTACTACTATGAACTCCAAGCTGCAGCCCCAATTGCAGTTGTTTTGCCAAACATGATATCTGTTAAAGCATCTTAGTAAGGCCTCCCTCCAATTGACGTTATGTGGCCACTGATCTGGTAAATACTTTCTTTGCCATCCCCATTAGAAAGGGTCAGAAAATTCACATTCATCCTGGATACATAAGAGTGTACTATAAATATTAACCCCTCTGTCCTTCCTCTTACTGTAGTCAGAAAGTATCTGGATCTTCTGGATGTAATACTGCATTGGTCCACATGTTGATAACATTGTGTGATTTGGACTGGATGAACAAGAAGTCAAAAGCTCATTGAAGGCCTTAATAAGATACCTACCCTCTGTGGTCAGGAGACAAGCTCTATGAAGATTCAGGGCCTGCCATATCAGTGAAGTTTTTAGAGATCCAGTGGTCTACAATAGCCCTTTCACAATAACATTGCATCTCATTTTTTTCTACTAAGAGGAAAATGGTGATTGGTAGGCCTTTTCAGATTCTGGAGGCAGCATATTTCATATAATTCATTTACACAAACAGCTTTCATCTTGAGGCCTAGAACTAAAGGACTCTGTAAGAGGTTTATGCTGCAGTGCAAGTGATTCTCCTCCGTGTACCCCACTACCTGATAGACCCAGTGTTGTTAAAGCTATCCAGTGATGGAAAAAGATACTGTGTGGTGCTTATGGGCATGCCTGAGGGTAGAGAATCACAACATAGGCCCCAAGGATTTTGCAGCCAAGCCATGCCACCTGTAGTGGGAAATCTTGTGTTGTTTGAAAAAACAGCTCCTTCAGCTTCTGGTGATTGTGTGTCCAGAACTGAGTTGGGATCTGGAAAAACCCACAAAATCATGAGGTCAGGCAGACCCACCAACAATCCAATAGATTGAAATGGTACCTGGGAAAGGATAGGGCCTGAGGGCATAGTAATTTGAACTAGCCCCTGTCCCAATTTTATTCTCCACTGTTGACCAGCACCTCTCCTTCAGCTAGTAAGTAAGGCAGTAGGAAGAAAAATCCTTCCTGTGGGCAGAGTTTTTAGTTTTGCACATGGACATCCACTTAGGGTGTGTGTTTGTGTGTGATTGTTAATTTGGGGTGTCAACTTGATGAAGAGATGTCTAGGGAACTGATAAATCATTACTTACAAGTGTGTCTATGAAAAAAGATTAGTATATGGGTCAGCATACTAAAAGCGAAAACAATCTTGGATTGGATGGGCAGGTACCATCTAATCAGTTGGAGCCCTAGATGGTGAAGAAAAAAGGAAGATAGGAAGAGGGAAAACTCTAGCTCTTTCTTCCAAAGTGGGGTGCTTCCTCTCCCATTGCTGCCCTTGGACATCAGAGTACCAATTTATCAGCCTTTGGACTCTGGGACTTAACACCAATGACCTTCTGGGTTCTCAGGCCTTTGGCCTTTCTTCTGAAGCTTTCAAACTTGAACTGAGCCTCACCACCAACATCCTGTAGTCTCCAGTTTGCAGATGACCATCAAGGAACTTCTCCGCCTTCTGTGATTGTGAATCAGTCTAACGAATAAATATATTCTATTGGTTCTCTCTCTCTGGAGAACCCTAACACAGTATGAAAATAGAAGTGGCTCAAGGTAAGACTATATGTGGAATCACAGACAATGGCTACTATCTTTACTATTTGGTTGAAAGTATCAGGAAGATCAGAAGCAAGGACATTTAGGGAAGAGGCATGCAAATGGACCTATGGGATTAGCATAGAAATATAAAAGTTCATTGTTGCATTTGAGGGTTTTTTTTTTTTTTTTTTTTGGTCATATATTATCCATCAGAGATTCTGTCACAGAATAGAGCATTATACAATTGAATAGGCAAATGACTTGGCAAAGAGTCACTCTGTCTCTGTAACTGGCCACTAGTGTTGGCGCAGTGGGAACTTGGAGTAGCCTTGGAATCAGGGATGGAGGTTAAACATGGGCTTAAGAGCAAAGGATCCTCCTCACTAAGGCTGATCTAGCTACTTCTTCTGTCGAATAGTCCAAATACCAGTAACAGACCAAAGCCAAAGACCCTGGCACTGTGAAACTAAGAAGCCATTTTGGTGACAAATGACATTTGACTCCTTCCATCTTGACAGGGAATTAAATTAAGCCTGACTGGAATGGATATTTATTCTGGGTACAAGCTTATCCTTCCTAGCTGTGTGGCTTCAGCCAACATCCTTATCAAAGGACTTAAAAAGGTTTAGTTGACTACCTAGTTATTGTTGTAAACTTTTTTACTGCTGTGACCAAAAAGACCTGACAAGAACATTTAGAGGAAGAAAAATTTATTGGGGGGCTTACAGTTTCAGAGGTCTCCATCTATAGATGGCTGACTTTATTCCTTAGGCCTGAGATGAGGCAAGACATCACAGCAAAGGCATGTGCAGAGGAGAGCAGCTGGAGACATGACACCAGGAAGCAGAGAGAGAGACTCCAGACTAGGGACAAAATATATACCCCAAAGGCATATATGCCCTCAGTGACCCACCTCCTACAGCCACATTCTACCTGCCTTCAGTTATCACCCAGTTAATCCCTATTAGGAAATCAATGCATTGATTATGTCAAGACTTACACATAAGCCAGTCACTTCACCTCTAAACTTTCTTGCATTGTCTTACACATGAGCTTTTGGGGGACATCTCACATCTAAACCAAAACACTAGGGTCCTGTATAACATCACAAAGGACCAAGAAATCCACTGTATAGTAAAAGATGTGCTGCAGTGAATACAGATCCATGAGATCCACTGATCTTGGACCTTGCCAGAAAATCTAGTCACTGGAATGATCTTTTAAAAGTACACCTGAGCACCAGCTTGGGTGTGATACCCAGCAAAAATGGAGCACCATACCCTGGAATATAGTATACCTTAATTCAGTAATCATTGTATGGTTTTGTGTCCCCACAAGTATACCACATAGGACCAGGCCCCACTTCCACCACTCCTAATGATCCACTTGGGGAATTTGTACTTGTGGTCACAAGTCTAGGATCTATCAGTATAGAGGTCTTGGTTCCCAGAAAGGAAATGCTTTTCCTTAAGACACAGTCATGTTAACTTTTAATCTACAGCTGCCTTCTAGTCTTTTCAGGCTTCTCATATCAAGAGAGCAAAGAGTTGGCAAAGAAAGAATTCCCCACCCACCCTGCCACCATGCCTTCACAGTTCATTGAAGTCTGGCCCCCCCCAAAAAATGTCTTTCATGGCACCATAAAGAATAGCTATTATGGCTTATGTGGTGGAAATAATAGCCACTTTGGAGATACGTTTTATTGAGACCGTGATGCTTGGGTTATTGCTTCTGACTTACAGATCTCTCAGTAGACTCTAAAACCAGATGTTAAGTCTGGTGTGTATGGGGGTGGGGAGAGGATAAGAAGGAGGAGGCATGAAACTGAAGAGTAACTGATTACTGCAGGTGAGGAAAGGTAGGGATACCTACTAGGCTACTATCTATGTATGATCACAGGATTTAGAAAAATGTAATCTCTATATCACAATTATTGACCATAGTAGGTTGCTCCATAGATATTGAAAGGGTTGAAAAAGGTAACTCTGACTTCTCCCATTTCAACAGTCCATACCTTAACATGCCCTGCAATTTGAGCCCATTTAAAAGTAAACCTTTGGCAGTGCTTGAAAGAATCCCATGCACTGCATGTCCCAGGAGATTAGTTGCATGATTTCTAGTGTCAAAATGCCTGGTTTCTAAACCTACCTTGGTCCCTTATTTAACCTAGTAATCCCCTGAAGCCTTAGTTTTCAAATCTGTAAATTGGAACACCAATGGTACTTACTTTCTAGAATGACTGTGACAGTTGTATGAATTAATCCATGTAAAGTGCTTAGTACAGTGCCAAACAGGTCAGCAGCATTTAGTAAATGATGGGGGTTTTGTTCTTCATTTGTTTTGTTTTTAACTTATGTGCCTTTGCTCTATACAAATATAGAAGAATTCCATACACATATAGAAGGAGCCTGACTGGTTAATAAAAAATGTTTTTCACTTTCACGGGTTTGTTCTGCTTGGAACCTTACCTTCTGGAACCTTTCCACACACTTTCCTAAACTGTTCAAGTTCCTGAATTTTGGTTTGTTAAGACCTCACCTCACCAGCACTCCAGCCTCCCCCAGGGTTGGGGAGGGGCTGCATATTAAAACACAGAAATTTAGATCACAGCATTTTCCACAGTAAAGCTATTTTAGTTTCAGGAGGCAAGAATTCTAATTATTATGTTTAAAACTCTTTGTAGTCTATCTTCCACTTCCTGGAGTTTATTTTTATTGGTGCTTTCATGTTCCTGTGAAAGGAGAAGAGACTAGGACTCAAACCTCAAAGTAATTGACTGTAGAACTATTAATGATACATGTTAAGATTTTTTCCCCAAGGACCCCCAAATTTGGAAGCTAAAATAGATTATTTTCATATTCTGTCTTTTGACACTCACCACCACCACTCTGTGCCCGATGTGTACCACCCCAAGCCCCAACCCCAGAGGGCTGGCTCTGTAATAAGAACCTTAGGCCTGTCTTAGTTGTCCCATATTGGCTTTAATTAGATGTCATTTCCTAAACATATGGTGTATTTCATCCCAGTTATTTGTAGAAGCCAGTTACTGATTATTCCTTTTACCCTTAAGCTGCTTTCTAGCACCCTAAAATGGAACATAGAATTAGAGACACTGGTAAAGTTATTTTTAGAGTGAAAAGAATTTTTAAATGGCTTTATGATGTAGATGTTATTATCTTTACAGTTTTCAATGGGCCAGTACAACCTATGTCCTTTTCAAAGTCTCTTCCAATGTACTTTTCATACAATTGCAGTAAAATCAAACCTCAAATAGCAGATTTTTAGATGGTAGAGATTAGCAGTTTTGCAGTTTTGGAAGCTTGAAACAATTTGCAGATGTGCTTGTTTAGTTCTCTAACAGTGACAGCCTAAAATAGGCCATGGTATACCAAGATCTCATGCACACATCCCCATTCACTGCTTTCAGATTCATTAGTTAACGCCTTTAAATGCAGCTATCACTTATTACAAGCCCAACTCACAGGAGCTCATGATGATTTCTATTAGGTAGGAGAGGTACTGGAGGACAGGAGACACAGAGACGGGTTTCAAAAGATACTGAACTGCCACTGGGCACAGCTGACTCAAGAGAAAATGTATCTGGAGCAGGATTTCTCATCCTTGGTGCTGTTGACATTTTGGACTGGATAATTTGTCCCTGTGGGGGACTGTGCTATGCTTTATAGCATACCTGCCTCTACCTTCTAGATAAGTGTAGCAGCCTCCTTCCCACCTGTGACAGCAAAAATGTCTCCAAACACTGTCTACCCTTCTTAGAATCTACTCTCTTCCCTGAATGCCAACATTGTTCAAGATGCTGTTTAGGGGAATATGAAGTCAATTTAATGACTACAAATCTGCATTTTTTGAAGAAATAACAAGAATATAATAAAATAATAAAGAAAATTTCAGTGTGTTTCCATGGAATAAATACTGATTTGCAAACTTTTGTTCTCTGTTTTGGGTGTACAACTGTATGCTTGCTCATATTAGCTATTGATATAAAATGTATTTCTTACCAAGAGTTGCAGTCAACAACGTTTTAGAATCTATATTCTATTTTAACATATCCCAAACATACACATTTCTCCTAATGTCTGATGTATTCATCTCCTATTGCTGTAACAAATTACTACAAACTCGGTTACTTGGAACAACACAAGTTTATTTTCTTGCAGGAGGTGAGAAACTCAACATTAGCTTCAGTACACTAAACCCAAAGCGTCCAAAGGGCTGGTTCTTTCTGGGAGCTTAAGGGGAGACTCTTATCTGGCTTTTAGAGCTCCTTCCTCCATCTCAAAACCAGCAGTGAAGCATCTTTAGATCTTTCCCTGCTTCTTTTCATCTTGCTTCTTTCTCTCTTATCTTTGCCTCACTCTTCTAGGGACACTTGTGATGACATAGAAGCCATCTGAATAACAGGGTAACCATCTACCTGAGGATCATTAATCACATCTGCAGAGACCTTTTTGGCATATAAAATAATGTACAGGTTCCAAGAATTAAGACATAGGTGTCTTGGGAGACATTCTTCATCCCCACCACACTTGACCTTTGGTCTGCTGCTTCCTCCATCATAAGATGCCCATTCTCCTCTGTACCCACTCACATCTACCCCTACATGAAGGCTTTCACCTCACATCCCAGTGTTGGAGATATAGAGTGAGAAAGGATCTCATGTTTCTTGTTTGTAAGATGAAAACTTTAGGCTAAATCTATGGTGTCCAAGCCTATTTTCTGACATTCTTGAAAACTTTGTTCACACACAATTTTACCTGGTGTGACAATATGTGATTAAGATGAAAGCTGCACTGTCCTCCCCATTTCAGTAATTTGCTCAATTTGGTGTCACCAAACTGAGTTTTGGAGTCCCCCCCCCCCACACTTGTATCAACATCTAATAGATACAGGGATGCCTGAGAAGCTTCCACATAGCTCCTACTTTAACAAGGAATGTAAGGTCTGAAGATATAACTGCTACGGGCTCTCGGCCTCTCCCAGTGATCACTGAAGTCATTGTCATCGCAAGGGTAGACTGGAAGCTAACAGATAGGCTTTAAATGTCAGCCCCTTGATGGCATATAATAAATCCTCCTTAGTAATTCATAGTTGGTGCCGTTACATATATTCTCTGGGCCTCAATTTTGTTAGCAAAAGAAGCATTGGAGGAAGCCTTCACAAATGCTTCCTGAGAAGCTTTTAAATTGTAGAAAGGAATAGGGCATTATGGTAGACAGAACATTTAAGATAACCCCTAAAGACCCTTGCTTCCTGTTATACAAACCCTGAATATTCCCTTTTCTTGATGTGTCAGGACATGGGAAGATGATGAGATTTCACTTCTGTGAAAAGGTGGCAAACATGAAAGGATTTTGTAGATATGATTAAGTCAGTGGACTTTGACTTAATCCAGAGGGATATTATCCTAGATGAATCTAACTTAATCAGGCAATTTCTTTAAAAGATGGTCCAGGCATTTGCTGAAGGGAGGGATTCAAAGCAAGACAGGCACACTTCTGCTCACCCTGAAGTAGACTACATTATAGAAAACCACAGCCCTGAGGGAGCTGAAGAGATGAGAGAGACCCTTAGCTGACAGCCAGTATGAGGACCTAAATCCTAAGGCTGCAAGAAAATGAATTCTGTCAAGAAGCAGGGAGCTTAGAAGAGGATTGTGAGCCTCAGAAGAGACTAACCCTGTCCCACATGTTGACTGCAGCTGTGCCTGAACAGAAGATGGACTCCAGACCCATAGAAACCATGAGGTTATAAGTGAATATTATTCTAAGCCCTTACATTTGTTGTGATTTGTTATGTGACAGAACAAAACTTATTTCAGGCATTGAAGGGAATCACCAAAGCAGAATCTGAACTATGCTGATGTAAGACATGAATATTAATATAAACTTAACATTAAACTTAAGTGATTTTATGCAACATCCCGGAAAAAAAGTTGAATGCATTTTTGTTAAATAAGCAAGACATAAAAGGCTAAATATTGTATGTTTTCATTTATATGACATTCTGGAGGAGAGAAAGTTATAAGGATGAAGAACAAAACAGTGATACCCTGGGGTGGGGGAAGGGAAGGGATTTACTTCAAAGGGCAAAAAGAGAAAATCTGGGTGAGTGAACTGTTCTGTTATGATTATAGTGGCAGGTACACATTTCTATACATTTGTCAAAATCCATAGAACTGTACATCACAGAGCTAATTTTACCAAATATACAAATTTAAACTTAAATGATGTTAAAAGACTTACAAATTACTCACTTGGATTTTTGGAGGTCTAGAGAGAGTGGTTTTATAGTCTTGTCCTCTAAACTCTTCTGTCACTTTTATGAAGTCAGAATCCAGACAGGGAAACAGTACCCACACTAGGTATTTTAACAGTGCTATAATTGGATGTCCTCAAAGGCCCATGTACTAAAAGCTTAGTCCCCAGCTTGTGGTGCTTTTGGGAAGTGGTCGAACCTTTAGGAGATGGGACCTAGAGAAAGGAAGTGAGGTCACTGAAGGTGTGTCCTTGAGGGAGATTATTGTGACCCCAACCCCTCTTCTGTTCCTGTCCCCTTTGTTCTTCTTGGCCATCATGAAGTGAGCAGTTTTGCTCCACCACACACTCCCTACCATGATGTTCTAGCTCACAACAAGCCCAAAAGTAATGGAGCTAATAATCATCCATGGACTGAAAAGTCTCTGAAACTGTGTGCCAAAATAAATCTTTCCTCCTTTAAGTTGATTTATTTCAGGTGTCTTGTCACAGCAACAAATCTGACTAACAGAGAAGATGAGATTTTGATTCAGACAATGGATTGATTATACAGGTAGAGAACTAAAACAGCAAAAAGCAATGTTAGAGTAATTCAGAAGTAATTGTAGAAATGAAACCTAAGAGGCTAGCGGGAGAGCCCTGAGGAGCAGGTGCTGGCTGGCTTCTGGCAGCATCCCTGTGGGGACTGGCCCTTTCTGAAAGAACCAAAAGAAGCTGGTAGACATCAGCAGTTGAAACCAACTGTCACACAATTACTTGGGTGACTGTCAAAAAAAAAAAAACAGAAAAAAGCAATAAGTTCTTTTCTCACCTTCTGGTCTCCGTATTGACAGAACTTAACTGGGAACCAGCTGCCAAAGGCTCATTCAAAATATAGTTTGCAGAGTCCTAGCTCCAGTATTAAAAGAACTGTGTGTAGAACAGAGAATTTGGAACCCAGACTCCATTCATAATTTTAACCTGATGTGCTGGCCAATGAATGAGCAGTGTCCAAGCTGCAGATGGAGATTGGGAACATGAACATGGTGTGCAAGTTCAGCTGTTCTGCTGATGGCCAAGGAGTCACTGGCATCACACCAGTTATCCAGTGTTATCCTTAAAGTTAAGCAAAGCAAAATGATCTAAGAGAACTTATAAACAGGGGAAATTGCTTTAGTCATTCCTAAGTATTCAGTCACTGTAATCACGACTGGTGGTTCTTTAGAAATGTGATGAGAAAAATGTGGCAGAAATCCGTGAGCCAAGAAGGTCCAGTTTATTCAGTGCTGAGACATGGCCTATAAATCAACAGTCCTTACTCATCAACAGTAAATACTGTGTCTTTTGACCTAGGACTTACATGCCTGCTCTTACCCACACCTAAAAACAAAAATCCCAAAGAATTTCATCTTCTGTTAAAATTAAATTATTCTGCAACCCTTAAAATGTTTTCCTGAAGCTTGCCTGCTTAATAGATCCCATCATTACTTTTCATTAGCACTAAATAAAGCAGAATGAAGTTCTTCATATGAAACTTCAGAGTTTTTGCCATGATAATTCAAGTGCCTACTATTAATACATTTCTTTTTTATTCAATAAACTTATGACTTACATAGAAAGTATTCATTGCTCAATCAAAATTGGCATTACCAAATAAAAGTGAGTTGAATTATCATATTCTGTGGGCTGCTTCTATGAAGATGAAAGTATCCATAATAGAAGATTTCTAATTAATAAAGAATGTCACCTATCCATGAAGGTGTCCTATAGACTAACAGCCTGGAAATTAAAAAAAAAAAATTCAAGAATTCAATTTCCATGTTCAGAGTAAGGAGGATGCTGTCCTACTGATCGCTGGTAATCATCAGAGTTTCCAACCCAGGAATCGAAATTTCCAGTGAAACAATTTGTTGGTAAATTGTTTTACAATAGCTTTTCCCCCGCTTTGTTTAACCCACTTCTGTGAAGTGAAATTTATAAAATAATTAAGAAGCAAAATCATCTATTTTATGGCTGCTCATATATTAGATCATCTGGCAGATGAGCAAGAGAACAGGTGCAGAAATGAACTGTTCTATTAAAGAGAGAAAAGATTTGGCCTTCAGGAGTGTGAAGCTGCAAGAGAGGGAATGGTGGTGTAATATTTGAAAAGTAAACCAGAACTTGAAAACCAGGCTAAGAAGGTCTGATGTTGTTCCCTGGAAGCTTTTTAAGTGCATTGACAATGTCTTGTGTTGAGTATTTGATAAATGCACATTTAATCAGAGTTTGAATTATCTGGTTCTGCCAATTTGGAAAATGGTTAGGGAAAGAAACACTTAAGAAATCATCAAGTGTTCCAGTTAAGCATAATTGAAGAAAGCATTTTTTTACTCCAATGTTCTCAAAACTCATTGAAAAATCTAACAATAATGGAACAGTAAGAAAAAGACCCCACCCAAAATATAACCAAATGACCATTCCATCTTCAATAAAATAAAGAAATGTTTGCAAGTTCAAGCCACAAACTCTGAAACATACTTGACAGTATTGTGAAATCGAAGTGAAGGAGAAAAGTGAAAGTTGAACCTATGTTCTAAGATCTTTAATTGGAAACATTTCCCTGAAAGGAAATTTTACATTGTGGAAAAGTCTATCTAAAGAAAAAAAATCTTAGTGTGGTCAACCTAAGAATGTAGATGACCCAGAAGAGAAGTAGGGGATGTCTCTAGAGACAGTTCCCTAACCACAGAACAGCACGGAAATGGGGCTGAAGAAGGACTCTGTCCATGTGTCACCCCCATGCATTTCAGGCCTCTTACTCTGGGAACACCACATGTGTTCAGAGCCCCTCTACTTTAGATACCAGTACAGAAAGCCTTTGACTGAAAGCCTTGGCTGCCATATTGCCTCTTGAATGCCAGCAAACTAGATAAACTTCCAGAACAAAGGAAATAAAAGATATGTGATCACTGACATCATTAATCTGAAACAAAGCCAAGGGCTTTGTTCACTCCACTCCTCTTCACCCATTTTTTCGACCCCATTTGACAGTAAGTAATGACTATTAAGAAATAACATGTTACATAAGTCCATAGATATTACTACAAAAGTGGGTGGGAGAGGAAGAAAGGAAAATGCACTGAAAGACAAGCAGAAATTAATCAAAGAACTCAGAGTTATGTATAGTTTCAAAGAAATGTCACATGGGATAATTTCTTTAAAAAGAGAAGACAAAAAGTATAGACAATAGCATGTGAGTATACTTCACAAGAAAAAGAAAGGAAGGGAGGAAGGGAAGGAAGGAGGAAAGAAAAAAAGAGAAAGATGAATGAAAACCTCCATAAGGCACTGGGGGCAACTCAATATATGACCCGAGGAAGTCACTCAATTTCCAAAATAAGCAACATGGTTGGAAAAGTCACTTGTGTAGTAGAGGGAAAATCTAGTTGGCTGTATTCTTCTCCACAGTTGCAATTTCTATAAAATAGGTGATAATGGATTCAAATTGGAAGGTTTGTGATTTCATGTTTATCTTAATAGAGTACAGCTGGATAAATGTAGAAATATTTGTAAATATGTGCATATATACCAATACACACACATATATTTCTTTTTTTTAGATAACCAATATTTTTTATTGGTTGTTCAAAACATTACAAAGCTCTTGACATACCATATTTCATACATTTGATTCAAGTGGGTTATGAACTCCCATTTTTACCCCGTATACAGATTGCAGAATCACATCGGTTACACATCCACGTTTTTACATATTGCCATACTAGTAACTGTTGTATTCTGCTGCCTTTCCTATCCTCTACTATCCCCCCCTCCCTTCCCATCTTCTCTCTCTACCCCATCTACTGTAATTCATTTCTCTCCCTTGTTTTTTTTTCCCCTTTCCCCTCACATCCTCTTATCACATATATTTCTTTACTCCATTGGCTGAAATGGTCTAAAGGAAGGAAAAGGAAAGAAGTACCATACCCAAAGGCAATGAGGACACCCACTCAAATCTTGGATTCTAAATATCAATAACCAATAAAGCGGAACAGGTCTTCTTGGAGAAATGGGAAATTCTAGGTCTGGGGCAGGGATATGCAAGATGGGCCTGGAGCAACTTGTAGTGACAGGAAGTACTGCTTAAGAGCCAACTGAAGGATCTCCCAGTGGCAGAAACTAAAACAATTTTAGTAACAAAATAAATAACATAGGATTGCATCATAAACCAAAGTACAAAATAATATCCTGGAGTCCATACTGATGCAAATAAATGATTGAGTAAATCAATTCATAAATAAGAACAGGGGAATATGTACAAAAGAATTCCAAATGTATGTAGATGTTTCCACTCCAAGTAGATAAAACATAATTCCCTACCTTTCAAGTACAGGCTGCACACAGTGACTTTCATCCAAAGAGTATATATGGAAATGGACCTAAAAGAGTGGAGAAACCTGAAACACTGAATTAACTGTGTGGTTGTTTGTGTCAGCTTTTGTCTCACTGTGACCAAAAGATCTGACAAGAACAACTAAAAGAGGAAAAGTTTATTTTGGCTAATGATTTCAGAGGCCTCAGTTCATAGGCAACGTCATTGCTCTGGGATAGGGGTGAGGAGGAACATCACAACAGAAGGGTGTGGCAAAGGAAAGTGCTCAGGACATGGAAGTAGAAAGAGAAAGCTCTGCTCACCAGGAACAAAATACAAATTCCAAAGGCACCCCCCCCTCCATAGCCCAGTGATCTACCTCCTCCAGCCACACCTTACCTGCCTACAGATACTGCCCAGTTAATCCATATCAATAGATCATACCTCTCATCATCATTTCACCTCTGAACATTCTTGCATTGTCTCACATATGAGCTTTTGGAGGATACCTCATATCTAAAACATAATAGTGATCAAGATAACAGCATCACTGATAAGTCATGTTGGTAGTATGTGCCCTTGATACAATGTGATAAGAATGATACTTTTTCTCTCTGCTCTGTTGTCCAAGAACCCCAAACCCTAATTTCATCGTGAGAAATACATCAGGCAAATTAAATTGAGGCCCATCTACAAATCACCCTGAGCTGTATTCCTCAAAACTGCCAAGGCCGTTCAAAACTTCTGGTACAGCCAGAGGAGCCTAAAGAGACATGATGGTTTAATGTGATATGATGTCCTGGATGGGATTCTGGATCAGAAGAAAAAAATCAGATTAAAAACTAAAGGAATTCAAGTAAAGTATAAACTTTGGTTAATAATAACTCATCAATAGTGGTTCATTAGTTTAGACCAATATATTAACAATAAGGGAAACTGGGTATTGGGCATCTTTTTAACTTTTCTGTAAGTCTAAAACTATCTTAAAATTTAAAAATCATAAAAAACATTTTCATAATATATTTATTTCACAAAATAATTTAAGGCAGTGTTCCTTGAAATATGCTCCCCATATGTTTTAAAATTATGATTCAACTTATAAAACTTGAATGCATACCAACTTTTTGGAATTCATCTAAATTTAGCAAATACACATTCCTGAAACAACTTCTGTATATGAGGCTCTGTGCTAGGCACCTCAGGAATTGCAGAAATGAACCACAGCTCTTCTGGAAAGTAATGTATGACCTTGCAGAAAACAATTCATCCTGTAAGTTGACACTTTCTGCAAACATGCATAGCAGTTCTCAGAAATCATCAGAGTTCAGCAATAAGCAGCAAAAGCTCTTGTCGGAGCCTCACTCCCACTCTTCCTGGTGCCTTCATCTTCCTCCAATCTCTGCTTTACTCATGTACCAGTAGGCAAGCCCACAAATATCCAGCTAAAGCAAGTCAAGGGTTTATATAAACAAATTTTCAAGAAAACAAAGCACCCAAATGAATAAACCAGATGGAAGAAAATATTCATATTTTTCTAAGTCCTTTACCTATTCAATTGGCTTCATTTTTAAACTTTTTATTATGCAGTAGCCTTGATACTTTAATTAGCCAGATAATTGTCTTCTAGCTTTAATCATACATTTGGGGATTGAATAAAACCCTACTGTTTGTCTTTTTGAAAGGAATATATTGAGATTTTACCAGCAAGGGGAAAGAATATGAAAAAGTCATCTAAGTATCATTCAGCACAGTTTTGAAGGCCCCACCCTGCTAGAAGGTGTTTACCTGTAGACAATCATAGACTGTCTAATTTCTTGGATAATTTGTAAAGTCAAATAGGCCAACTCCAGAACAAGGAATAAAATGAAAAGGAAACACAATTTAATCCTTAATTTATAGAAGCAAAGAAGCAGTGTGGAAGTGAGGGCAATTATTTGTAAAGGTCTGATAGTTGGAGTAGAGTGATCAAAGTGTTACTTAAAGCACATCAGTGGTAGCCCTGACACATTTATGGTAGTGAAAGGATCCATGCAGATCCAATAGGAGTTCCATAGAAATGAAGTTCAAATGTATATAAAACACAAAAATCTGTTTTTTAATGGTACAGTGTTCAAAATTTATTCCTGATTCTCTTCCCTGCATCCCCAAACCGCGGCTTCCAATCATAGAACCTGCAGTGGCAGCATTCTTCACTTGGCGTGTGTGTCCAAGTTCAAAATTTGGAGTAGTTGGAAAGATAATCTGACTAGAAGAAAAGCAAAACTCAATAACAAAAACGACTTATGAAAGGAGGAGAAAAGTCAAGGTGAATTTAGTTTTCTAAAGATGCTATGATCTGGCCAGGGGAAGCAACACATTTTGCCAGTTGGCTTCATGCAATCTCAGATTAGGCCCAGACACACGTGGAACTTCTTCCTGGAATTGTATGGCCACGCTTCTGTGTTCCTTAGGATTCCCCAGCTTAATCATCTAAAAGTTCGGAACTTGTCCCTGGCCTCTCAGTTCATGCATGTTTCATCAGAAGCAACAGCGCTGAGACGCTGCTCTCCTCCTAACAGGACTGAAAAGTGCATCATGTTCCTGGCAGTCCTTGTGTCCTGATCTGTCCCTTGGCAAATTCTGCCACTTCTGGGAAGACCTATTGCTGCTTATGTTTCAGGCTTGCCCTTTCCCTCCCTCTTCCTTTCAGTCAGACATTCTTTCCTCAGCATGCAGAGAATTCCCCTTGGATTTTGCTAGAAAGGGTCAGTACACAGCTAACATTTATGGGCTGGTCCATATCCACATTCCCTAGACAAACTAGAAATCTCAATAGGCTTGCAGGGAGTTAATGCAACATGCTGATCATCCTGACATTTCACAACCACGAAGGACTTTTCTGTAGAAAGTAAATGGAAAAGAATTCAAGTGTCAAAAGATTAGAACTTAAAAAATAAAAAGTCAGAGCAACATTGGCAGCATATGAATAAAAGCACAGGGGAGTTTCCTGATTCTTTTAGGAAGAGTCAGCTTATGCCTAAGAGAGATGCTCACATCCCAAAGTTTTAAGCAACTTACACACTGGGCAGGGTGGAAGTGGAGGAGCAAAAGGAGATGCAAACTGTCAGCCACAGTATTTCATGGCCATTCATCTGACAGCAGAACTGCTGAACTGATAGGCATCTTTCATTTAAGTTCAGTTGTCTGGGCTGGTACTTAAAGAATAATGATAATAATAATGACAACTTATATGAAGTATATTGTAGCTAAGTTTCCACTGCTTTATGTAAGGTTGTTATGGTGTAGGTATGAGGTATCCCCTAAAAACTTATGTGTGAGAAGATGCAAGAACTTTCAGAGATGAAATGATTGAATTATGAGAGCCTAAACTTAATCAGTGCATTAATCTATTGATAGAGATTAACAGTAGGCAGGTAGGGTGTGGCTGGAGAAGGTCAGTCACTGGGAGTGTGACTTTGGGGTATATATTTTGTCTCTAGTGAGCAGAAATGCTCTCTGCTTCCTAATTGTCACATCCTGAGCTGCTTTCCTCTACCACATTCTTCCACCATGATGTTCTACCACATCTTGGACTGAGACCTCTGAAACTGTGAGCCCCAAATAATCTTTCCCTCCTCTATATTGTTCTTCTCAGGTCTTTTGGTCCTAGTGATGAAAAAACTGACTAAAACAGGGGCTGGGGTCATAGCTCAGTTGTGGAGTGCTTACCTGACACATGTGAGGCACTGGGTTCTATCCTTAGCACCACATTAAAAAAAATAAATAAATGAAACAAAGGTATTGTGTCCCTCTACAACTAAAAAAAAATTTTTAAAAAGACTAAAACAAAGCTTTTCTTTCTAGTGACTCAATATTGTCTCAAAACTAAATTATAAATTGGGGTGATCAGACATAGTCTTAGACCTCCATTTCTAGGCCAGCTAAAAAATTGCATGATATAAAACGGTGTTAGAGTTTCTACTACAAGAATCCCAAATAGAAATCTTCTCATCCAATGCCTTATTAAAATAAGCAGTTGATCCTTTAATTCTCTGGAAGATATATATTCTCTTTCTCTTTGTGCTTCTCTGAAAGTGAGAGGATATGAACGTCTTTCATCTTCCAGACTTGCCAGCCACCTTGTATGTAGTGGTACAGCTAAAACAACTGGTAAACTACTGAAAATGCATTTTTTTTGGGGGGGGGGTGTACATAGGCATTGCTCTAAGTTTCTAATTGTCCTCTTCTGCCACCTTGGCTCCATTCTTGAGACTCCCAGTCTGCCTCATCTGTGTTAGGTGCTGGGGTTGCTATACAAAGTACAATAAAATGAATTGCTTAAACAACAGACAAATATAGAGTATACACATCTGTGTGCAGTGGGAACATGAGGTTAACGGAACAATTCTATAAACTGGGCCCACTGTACTAACCCCCATATACTTTTTTTGGTACTGAGGAGTGAATTCAGGGACACTTAACCACTGAGCCACATACCCAGTCCTTTTTAGTGTTTTATTTAGAAACAGGGTCTCATGATTTGCTTAGCACCTTGCTGTTGCTGAGGCTGGCTTTGAACTTGCTATCCTCCTGCCTGCCTCAGCCTCCTAAGCTTCTGGGATTACAGGTGTGCACCACTGTGCCTGGCCCTAGCCCTTTTTATATTTTATTTGGAGACAGGGTCTCTCTGAGTTGCTTAGGGCCTCACTAAGTTGCTAAGGCTAGCTTTGAACTCGCAATCCTCCTGCCTGCCTCAGCCTCTAGAGCCATTTTAAAAATAAAAAAGCAGCTTACCTTTAGTTCTGCTTGGCTTAAATTAATAGGATATGTTATATTCCTAGTAAAAAATCTGTTATCTGCAGGAAAAAAGAAGGTCCCAAATGTCCATAAGAAGAATAAGTTACTCTAAAGGGGCATAAAAGTTTTATGACCCTTACACAGACCAGATCCCAGAACCTAGAAAACAAGGATAATTTCCCCAATCATAAAATCTGTAAGAACAGTTTCCAATTAGAGCTGGTCAGCATGGGCCAAAGTGACCTAGCATTGTTATGTGTAGTAGGGAAAGTCTGATGTCATCTGCTGTCGGTTGATAAAAGTCAAAAGGTGGATCTGGGTGGGATTTTCAGGAAACTTCCCTGGGATCCCCCCAATAAAACCAGAGGACAGAAAGGGCATGTCATCCTTTTCCTCTTTAAGCAGACCCATACTCTCCCTTAAGAGTGTTCCCTTTTCTTGTCTCTTCTAATAAACTCATGCCTGCTACTGTGATCTGAAATCTTTCCAGCATGATTGAAAGAACCAGTAAAGAGGGGGCCTCCTTGGCTGCCTGAGCTTCTCAACAATTGGGAGTCCTGTAACAGGGCCCATTGCAGATGTGGTATTAGTGACCAGGCTAAGTATGCAGACAAAGACCATCCCTTGGAGGGATGACACTATGGAAGAGAGCTGCCTGCCCATGTGGATCCTCCACTTACCTTTGGTCTGTTAAATAAAATCCTGTCTTACATGAACCACTGAGGGGGTCTCTTTATTATAGCAGCCTAGCTTAAACCTTAGTTAGTACATCAAAACTCATTTGGTAATCTGTTTCATGCAGATATATATGAGACATTCTTCTGCAACCCTTAATTACCCATCTAAATAAACAGGTAACCAAACAAAATATTTTATTGAAAATCAAGTTTTTAAAATTTGGTTTTATCTAATTAAATGGATGGCTAAAAAATAAATGAGCACATATTTTAATATATGTATTTAGTATTATTACCTAGGATGGCTTGCTTCTTCATGTGTTTTTCTTGCTCTCTGTTTTCTATGAGTGTTTTTCATATTTGTGGTTCAAATACCAGATTTTACACAAGATACTACAGAGAACACAACACAATTTTAGCCATCTCTTCTGTATGGTTTGATTGCCAAAGTCAGGTTGTATGTTTCCTATTTTAGAAAAGATTGTCAATTTACACAGAGTTGATCTTCCTTTTGAACACATTAATTTGGTAATAGTGACTAAAATATTATATGCAATGTGACAGAGTAGGAGAAAAAAAATTCTTGGGAACTAATTATTTGAATTCTATTATTCATTCCATAAACAATTATTGGATTTGTTACGCTGTGAGAGTGCTGTGCTCAATGCTCCACTGACACTTAGGCCTTGGTTTCTGTGCCTATTGCCTTTAATGCATAGAAGAGAGGAAAATCTTATATAAAAGTGTAAGTACTGGGATAGAGGCATTGGTAAGACAGCATTTCTTAAGAATTTCTACTGTAAGCCCTCCTCCCAATTTGTCACTATAATATCTAATCAGCTTAGAAAAGAATAAAAATGTCACCACCAAAAATTAGGAGTAAGAACCAACTGTTAATAAAATTTGAAGGTGAATCAATACAGTCAGAATTATGGAAAACTCTGCTCATCTAGAAATAAGTATGAATTGTCCCACTTTTGTCTCAACTCATCACTCCCTAGATCAGACATAGAATTGTTCTAAGGAGAGACTGATAGGTGTACCAAGTGTCTCCTTCTCACAATATAACTATACAAAGGAGGAAATCTGTTCAGTGCTGGCACTTGGGCAAAGACAGCATCCGGTCTTTGAACTGAGAAAGACGTTTGAGAAAGTAGGTAGAAAGTGGAACCAGGACGGTAAGGCTGTGTTTAATACAACTCTTCCGTTATCTACTGCAGCCCTGATGCTGAAATCTTCTCCCCTGTCCTCGCTGCTGCCAGCACGGTTGTCATGTTCTCTGACACTGAACAGATGGAATATAAGGAAGACTATAATGCATAAAGGTTTTTCTGATTCCTGTCTCTGCCCCCCTCCCTGACAAATGCTTTATATGTTTAGATGCAGCATGTCACTCCCTGGATACCTTTCCTCTATTTCCTAGGAATTGCAACCATTTATAGGGTAAGAAAAGAAAGCAGAGAGAATAAAGAAAAAGAGGATTGGGAAGCAGTAGCACTATGGCTGTACCCAAAAGCTGTGCTGGGAAAGCAGATGACACCCTCCATGAACAAAACAGAAAGAACTTCAGATAAAAATAAAGAGAAAGTACAATATGTAAAGAAGACTAATGATAGTAATCCAACCTAAGAATTGAGATGTTTCTGATGAAGAGACAAGAACAATTGAAAGATAAGCAATAATTAATAACATAAGCCTGACCATCCCTGTTTTCGACTGATCGCAGCTCATTCAGCTATAGAACAGGTAATTTCAGGCTGCCATTCGCCTGCGTCTCGCAGACAAATTACTCAGGCTCAGTGCTAAAGACCCGCGGAAACTGCTTCTTGGAGCCTGCTCCTATCAGAACAAACACCGAGCCCGGAGCGGCTGAATTCCGGCTCCCGGAACTGCACTGGCCCAGGGCTAAAGAACCCACGGAAACTGCTTCTCGGTCCGGGTCCTGCTGAATACTGTGGAGGTAAATACCAACCGAGCCTTCACAGGCAGTGGCAACAGGATTGAGACGGGGCTTGTGAGGGCCGGTCAGGACTCACCCATTGCTTTGGTCACCCGGCAAAGGGAACGAAATGCTGCCATTCGCATGGGATACCAACATGGCAGAGATCTGATGTCATCAGAAAGCGGCAGAGGAGAGAACTTCATCGATACCAGCGGCGACAGAAACAGTTGGTCTCCTGGTAAAGAAAGTGAGTCACAAACACCCGAGTCTCTCTCGCTTTGTCATCAAGCCAGAGGGGCAGAGCAGAGCCGCCGCCCACGCCCAGAATAGGCCCAGCAGCCTGCCGGCGTGCCAGTCACGTCACCCCAATTGGAGAAGGGGCAGAGCAGAGCCGCCACCCGCGCCCGGAACAGGCCCAGTGACCTGCCGGAGTGGTAGTCACAACACCCCAATTGGAGTAGGGGCAGAGCAGAGCCGCTGCCCGTGCCCGCAAGGTAGGCAGACCTGTGACTGACCGGCAGAACAGGCCCAGAGATCCGCGGGTGTGGTAGACACGTCACCCCAATTGGAGTAGGGGCAGAGCAGAGCCGCTGCCCGTGCCTGTAAGGTAGGCAGACCTGTGACCGACCGGCAGAACAGGCCCAGCGGCCCGTCAGCGTGGTAGACAGATCACCCCAATTGGAGGAGGAGCACAGCCTCCGCCCGACCCTGCAAGGGAGAATTTTCAACTATACAAGAGCAATATAAATATATAGGGGGAAAATTTCAAAAACACAACAGTTTCACCAAGCAGAAAGAAACGCAAGCAGTATGAAAAGACAAGGAAAGAAAGGACCACAAGCAATGCAGGTCAACTCAACTTTAGAAGAGGTAATAGCTGCAGCAGATGGAATGTCAGATAAAGAATTCAGGATATACATGCTTCAGATGATCTGGAGTCTCAAGGAAGACATTAGACAGCAAAATCAGACAATGAAAGATCACTTCGACAATGAATTACATAAACAAATCCAGGAAGCAAAAGATCAACTATACAGGGAGATAGAGGTTATAAAAAACAAACAAACAGAAATCCTAGAAATGCAGGAAGCAATAAACCAACTTAAAAACTCAATGGAGAATACTACCAGCAGAGTAGAACACTTAGAAGATAGAACATCAGACAATGAAGACAAAGTATTTCAACTTGAAAGAACATAGACAGCTCAGCAAGACTGTTAAGAAACCATGAGCAGAACATCCAAGAAATATGGGATAACATAAAGAGACCAAACTTAAGAGTCACTGGGATACAGGAAGGTATAGAGGTCCAAACCAAAGGAATGAGCAATCTATTCAATGAAATAATATGAGAAAACTTCCCAGACTTGAAGAATGAGACAGAATCCCAAATCCTAGAAGCCTACAGGACGCCGAATGTGCAAAATCATAAGAGATCCACACCTGGACACATTATAATGAAGATGCCCAACATACAGAATAAGGAGAGAATTTTAAAAGCTACAAGAGAAAGGAAGCAGATTACATTTAGGGATAAACCAATCAGGATAACAGCTGATCTTTCAACACAGACTCTGAAAGCTAGAAGATCCTGGAATAACATATTTCAAACACTGAAATAAAAGGGGTTCCAACCAAGAATTGTGTATCCAGCGAAATTAAGCTTCAGGATGGAAGATGAAATTAAAACCTTCCACGATAAACAAAAGTTAAAAGAATTTGCAGCTAGAAAACCATCTCTTCAAAACATTCTCAGCAAAACATTACAGGAAGAGGAAATGGAAAATAACAATGAAAACCAACAGTGGGAGGTAGGACAGTAAAGGGGGGAAAATAATCAAAGAGGAAAACAAACCATGTTTAGTAACATAAATAAACAAATATGGCTGGAAGAACAACCCATATCTCAATAATAACCCTAAATGTTAATGGCTTAAACTCACCAATTAAGAGACACAGGCTAGTAGAATGGATCACAAAACAAGACCCAACAATATGCTGCCTACAGGAGACGCAGTTGATAGGAAAAGACATACACAGACTGAAGGTGAAAGGTTGGGAAAAATCATATCACTCATATGGACTTCGGAAACAAGCAGGAGTGTCCATACTCATATCAAATAAAATAGATTTCAAGCCAAAGTTAATCAAAAGGGATAAAGAGGGACACTACATACTGCTCAAGGGAACCATACACCAACAAGACATAACAATCATAAATATATATGCCCCAAACACTTGTGCAGCTATGTTCATCAAACAAACTCTTCTCAAGTTCAAGAGTCTAATAGACCACCATACAATAATCATGGGAGACTTCAACACACCTCTCTCACCACTGGACAGATCTTCCAAACAAAAGTTGAATAAGGAAACTATAGAACTCAATAACACTATTAATAACCTAGACTTAATTGACATATATAGAATATACCACCCAACATCAAGCAGTTACACTTTTTTCTCAGCAGCACATGGATCCTTCTCAAAAATAGATCATATATTATGTCACAGGGCAACTCTTAGACAATATAAAGGAGTAGAGATAATACCATGCATCTTATCTGATCATAATGGAATGAAACTGAAAATCAACGATAAAAGAAGGAAGGAAAAATCATGCATCACTTGGAGAATGAACAATAGGTTACTGAATGATCAATGGGTTATAGAAGACATCAAGGAGGAAATTAAAAAATTCTTAGAGATAAATGAAAACACAGACACAATATATCGGAATCTATGGGACACATTGAAAGCAGTTCTAAGAGGAAAATTCATTGCTTGGAGTTCATTCCTTAAAAAAAGAAAAAACCGGAGGGAGGGCTCGGGAGGGAGCCTCAGCCTGCTCGGGCCCCCTGCAGGGTTTCCATCTCTCAGCCCAGAGATTTGGCGTTGGGAGAGAAGACACTGAAAAGAATGGAAATTATAACGAACATACAGAACTCTTTAATACGAGACTATTAATTTGAAAGAAAAGCCATCGAGGAAGTCCTCAAGATGGCGGCGAGGGGAGTGCATTGTCCCCGTGTGCTGCTTCACTGTGTGGGAGTATGACAAGTCAGGACGGCTAAAGGATATTTTGTTAGGAATTTCCAGCAATAGTGGGGTGCTCCGGAACCTGGAGGAAGGATTTCCATCGCACGAGGATCGGCTACGGGGACTCAAACGCGAGAGGTTTGTCGCATGGAGGGTAACACTGCTTATTCAGCAAATCGCCCCGTGGCTAAAGTCTGGGATAGAGACGCAGGGTTACAGCGCTGCAGTTTCTGCCAGCCGCGCAAGCACCGTACTCAGGGCTGAATTCTGGGTTCGAGACGGGGGAAGGAAGCGGTCCATCTCGGCTCTCCACACCGGTCAGACCACAGAGGAGGCCAGCAGCCACCATGTTGGTAAACTGACGTCACCACCCCTGTTTTTGACTGACCGCAGCTCATTCAGCCATAGAACAGGTAATTTCAGGCTGCAATTCGCCTGCGGCTTGCAGACAGATTGCTAGGGCTCAGCGCCTGGGTGCTTCTTAGAACCTGATCTTATCAGAGTGAATACCGAGCGCGGGGCGGCCGAGTTCCGGCTCCCGGAACTGAGCCCGCGGTGACTGCTTCTTGGAGCTTACATTTATAGGAGCTTACACCGAGCACGGAGTGGCCGAGTTCCGGCTCCCGGAACTTCCCTGGCCCGGGGCTAGGAGCCCGCGGAAACTGCTTCTCGGTCCGGGTCCTGCTGAGGGCCGGTCAGGACTCACCCGGTGCTTTGGTTGCCCGGCAAGGGGAATGAAATGCTGCCATTCGCATAGGATACCAACATGGCAGAGATCTGATGTCTGCAGAAAGCAGCGGAGGAGGGAACTTCATCAATACCAGTGGTGACATAAGCAGTTGGTCTCCTGGTAGGGGGGGTGAGGCACAGTCACCCGAGTCTCCTCAATTTGTCATCGAGCCAGAGGGAAGGAGCCGGGCCGCCGCCAGCGCCCGGAGCAGGCCCAGCGGCTCGCCAGCGTGGTGACCGCGTGACCCCAATTGGAGAGGGGGCGGAGCGGAGCCGCCAGCCGCAACCGCAAGGTGGGCAGACCCGCGACCCAGTGGTACATGGGCGTGGTAGGAGGGGCAGGGCAGAGCCGCAGTTCGCACTTGCAAGGTAAACAGACCTGTGTCAGCCTGGCGGGTCAGGCCCAGTGGCCTGCCAGTGTGGTACACACGTCACCCCAACTGGAGTAGGGGCAGAGCAGATCCTTCTCCCACGCCCGGATCAGGCCCTGCCGGTGTGGTGGTCACGTGACCCCAATTGGAGTGGGGGCGGAGCGGAACTGCCACCCGTGCCCGCAGGGTGAGCAGACCAGTGATCAACCTGCAGATCAGGCCCAGGGGTCCGCAGGCGTGGTAGGAGGGGCAGGGCAGATCCGCCGCCTGCGCCTCCAAGGAAGGCAGACCTACAACAGACCGGCGGATCAGGCCCAGGAGCCTGCCGGCGTGGTACAAACACCACCCTAATTGGAGTAGTGGCAGAGCAGAGTCGCTGCCCGTGCCAGGAACAGGCCCAGCGTCCTGCAGGCGGGGTAGCCATGACACCCTAATTGGAGTAGGGGCAGAGCAGAGCCTCCACCCGTGCCCGAAAGGTGGGCAGATCTGCGACCGACCAGCGGGACAGGCCCAGTGGCCTGCCGGTACGACAGACACGTCACCCCATTTGCAGTAGGGGCAGAGTAGAGCCGCCGCCCGCGCCTGCAGGGTAGGCAAACCTGCAACCGACCGGCGGATCAGGCCCGGTGGCCTGCCGGCGTGGTACACTCGTCACCCCAATTGGAGTAGGGGCAGAACAGAGCCGCCGCCAGCTCCCAGAACAGGCCCAGTGACCTGCCGGCGTGGTAGCCACGACACCCCAATTGGAATAAGGAGAGAGCAGAGCCGCCGCCCGCACCTGCAGGAAAGATACGCAAGCAGTATGAAAAGACAAGGAAAGAAAGGACCACAAGCAATGCAGGTCAACGCAACTTTAGAAGAGGTAACAGCTGCAGCAGATGGAATGTCAGATAAAGAATTCAGGATATACATGCTTCAGATGATCTGGAGTATCAAGGAAGACATTAAACAGCAAAATCAGACAATGAAAGATCACTTCGACAACGAATTACGCAAACAAATCCAGGAAGCAAAGGATCAACTATACAGGGAGATAGAGGTTATAAAAAACAAACAAACAGAAATCCTAGAAATGCAGGAAGCAATAAACCAACTTAAAAACTCAATGGAGAATACTACCAGCAGAGTAGAACACTTAGAAGACAGAACATCAGACAATGAAGACAAAGTATTTCAACTGGAAAAGAACATAGACAGCTCAGCAAGACTGTTAAGAAACCATGAGCAGAACATCCAAGAAATATGGGATAACATTAAGAGACCAAACTTAAGAGTCATTGGGATACAGGAAGGTACAGAGCTCCAAACCAAAGGAATGAGAAGTCTATTCAATGAAATAATACAAGAAAACTTCCCAGACTTGAAGAATGAGACAGAACCCCAAATCCTAGAAGCCTACAGGACGCCGAATGTGCAAAATCATAAGAGATCCACACCTAGACACATCATAATGAAGATGCCCAACATACAGAATAAGGAGAGAATTTTAAAAGCTACAAGAGAAAGGAAGCAGATTACATTTAGGGGTAAGCCAATCAGGATAACAGCTGATCTGTCAACACAGACTCTGAAAGCTAGAAGATCCTGGAATAACATATTTCAAACACTGAAAGAAAATGGGTTCCAACCAAGAATTGTGTATCCAGCGAAATTAAGCTTCAGGATGGAGGATGAAATTAAAACCTTCCACGATAAACAAAAGTTTAAAGAATTCGCAGCTAGAAAACCATCTCTTCAAAACATCCTCGCCAAAGCATTACAGGAAGAGGAAATGGAAAATAACAATGAAAACCAACAGTGGGAGGTAGGACAGTAAAGGGGGGGGGAATAATCAAAGAGGAAAACAAACCATGTTTAATAACATAAATAAACAAATATGGCTGGAAGAACAACCCATATCTCAATAATAACCCTAAATGTTAATGGCTTAAACTCACCAATTAAGAGACACAGGCTAGTAGAATGGATCACAAAACAAGACCCAACAATATGCTGCCTACAGGAGACGCATTTGATAGGAAAAGACATACATAGGCTGAAGGTGAAAGGTTGGGAAAAATCATATCACTCATATGGACTTCGGAAACAAGCAGGAGTGTCCATACTCATATCAAATAAAATAGATTTCAAGCCAAAGTTAATCAAAAGAGATAAAGAGGGACACTACATACTGCTTAAGGGAACCATACAACAACAAGACATAACAATCATAAATATTTATGCCCCAAACAATGGTGCAGCTATGTTCGTCAAACAAACTCTTCTCAAGTTCAAGAGTCTAATAGATCACCATACCATAATCATGGGAGACTTCAACACACCTCTCTCGCCACTGGACAGATCTTCCAAACAAAAGTTGAATAAGGAAACTATAGAACTCAATAACACTATTAATAACCTAGACCTAATTGACATATATAGAATATACCACCCAACATCAAGCAGTTACACTTTTTTCTCAGCAGCACATGGATCCTTCTCAAAAATAGATCATATATTATGTCACAGGGCAACTCTTAGACAATATAAAGGAGTAGAGATAATACCATGCATCTTATCTGATCATAATGGAATGAAACTGAAAATCAACGATAAAAGAAGGAAGGAAAAAGCATACATCACTTGGAGAATGAACAATAGGTTACTGAATGATCAGTGGGTTATAGAAGACATCAAGAAGGAAATTAAAAAATTCTTAGAGATAAATGAAAACACAGACACAACATATCGGAATCTATGGGACACATTGAAAGCAGTTCTAAGAGGAAAATTCATTGCTTGGAGTTCATTCCTTAAAAAAAGAAAAAACCAACAAATAGATGATCTCATACTTCATCTCAAAATCCTTGAAAAAGAAGAGCAAAACAACAGCAAAAGAAGTAGAAGGCAAGAAATAATTAAAATCAGAGCTGAAATTAATGAAATCGAAACAAAAGAAACAATTGAAAAAATTGACAAAACTAAAAGTTGGTTCTTTGAAAAAATAAACAAAATCGACAGACCCTTAGCGATGCTAGCGAAGAGAAGAAGAGAGAGAACTCAAATTACTAGCATACGGGATGAAAAAGGCAATATCACAACAGACACTTCAGAAATACAGAAGATAATCAAAAACTATTTTGAATCCTTATACTCCAACAAATTAGAAGATAGTGAAGGCATAGATAAATTTCTTAAGTCATATGATCTGCCCAGATTGAGTCAGGAGGATATAGAAAACCTAAACAGACCAATATCAATTGAGGAAATAGAAGAAACCATAAAAAGACTTCCAACTAAGAAAAGCCCAGGTCCAGATGGGTATACAGCAGAATTTTACAAAACCTTTAAAGAAGAACTAATACCAATACTTTTCAAGCTACTTCAGGAAATAGAAAAGGAGGGAGAACTTCCAAATTCATTCTATGAGGCCAACATCACCCTGATACCTAAACCAGACAAAGACACTTCAAAGAAAGAAAACTACAGACCAATATCTCTAATGAACCTAGATGCAAAAATCCTCAATAAAATTCTGGCGAATCGGATACAAAAACATATCAAAAAAATTGTACACCATGATCAAGTAGGATTCATCCCTGGGATGCAAGGCTGGTTCAATATACGGAAATCAATAAATGTTATTCACCACATCAATAGACTTAAAAATAAGAACCATATGATCATCTCGATAGATGCGGAAAAAGCATTTGACAAAGTACAGCATCCCTTTATGTTCAAAACTCTAGAAAAACTAGGGATAACAGGAACATACCTCAATATTGTAAAAGCAATCTATGCTAAGCCTCAGGCTAGCATCATTCTGAATGGAGAAAAACTGAAGGCATTCCCTCTAAAATCTGGAACTAGACAGGGATGCCCTCTCTCTCCACTTCTGTTCAACATAGTTCTCGAAACACTGGCCAGAGCAATTAGACAGACGAAAGAAATTAAAGGCATAAAAATAGGAAAAGAAGAACTTAAATTATCACTATTTGCAGATGACATGATTCTATACCTAGCAGACCCAAAAGGGTCTACAAAGAAACTATTAGAGCTAATAAACGAATTCAGCAAAGTGGCAGGATATAAAATCAACATGCATAAATCAAAGGCATTCCTGTATATCAGTGACAAATCCTCTGAAATGGAAATGAGGACAACCACTCCATTCACAATATCCTCAAAAAAAATAAAATACTTGGGAATCAACCTAACAAAAGAGGTGAAAGACTTATACAATGAAAACTACAGAACCCTAAAGAGAGAAATAGAAGAAGATCTTAGAAGATGGAAAAATATACCCTGTTCATGGATAGGCAGAACTAACATCATCAAAATGGCGATATTACCAAAAGTTCTCTATAGGTTTAATGCAATGCCAATCAAAATCCCAATGGCATTTCTTGTAGAAATAGACAAAGCAATCATGGAATTCATATGGAAAATAAAAGACCCAGAATAGCGAAAACAATGCTAAGCAGGAAGTGTGAATCAGGCGGTATAGCGATACCAGACTTCAAACTATACTACAGAGCAATAGTAACAAAAACAGCATGGTACTGGTACCAAAACAGGCGGGTGGACCAATGGTACAGAATAGAGGACACAGAAACCAATCCACAAAACTACAACTATCTTATATTTGATTAAGGGGCTAAAAGCATGCACTGGAGGAAGGATAGCATCTTCAACAAACGGTGCTGGGAAAACTGGAAATCCATATGCAACAAAATGAAACTGAATCCCTTTCTCTCACCATGCACAAAAGTTAACTCAAAATGGATCAAGGAGCTTGATATCAAATCAGAGATACGGCGTCTGATAGAAGAAAAAGTTGGCTACGCTCTACATACTGTGTGGTCGGGCTCCAAATTCCTCAATAGGACACCCATAGCACAAAAGTTAATAACTAGAATCAACAAATGGGACTTACTCAAACTAAAAAGTTTTTTTTCTCAGCAAAAGAAACAATAAGAGAGATAAATAGGGAGCCTACATTCTGGGAACAAATCTTTACTCCTCACACTTCAGATAGAGCCCTAATATCCAGAGTATACAAAGAACTCAAAAAATTAGACAATAAGATAACAAATAACCCAATCAACAAATGGGCCAAGGACCTGAACAGAGACTTCTCAGAGGAGGACATATAATCAATCATCAAGTACATGAAAAAATGCTCACCATCTCTAGCAGTCAGAGAAATGCAAATCAAAACCACCCTAATATACCATCTCAACTCCAGTAATATTGGCAGCCATTATGAAGTCAAACAACAACAAGTGCTGGTGAGGATGTGGGGAAAAAGGTACACTTGTACATTGCTGGTGGGACTGCAAATTGGTGCAGCCAATTTGGAAAGCAGTATGGAGATTTCTTGGAAAGCTGGGAATGGAGCCACCATTTGACCCAGCTATTCCCCTTCTCGGTCTATTCCCTAAAGACCTAAAAAGAGCATGCTACAGGGACACTGCTACATCGATGTTCATAGCAGCACAATTCACAATAGCAAGACTGTGGAACCAACCCAGATGCCCTTCAATAGACGAATGGATAAAAAAAATGTGGCAGTTATACACAATGGGGTATTACTCTGCATTAAGAAATGACAAAATCATAGAATTTGCAGGGAAATGGATGGCATTAGAAGAGATTATGCTAAGTGAAGCTAGCCAATCCCTAAAAAACAAATGCCAAATGTTTTCTTTGATATAAGGAGAGTAACTAAGAACAGAGTTGGGATGAAGAGCATGAGAAGAAGATTAACATTAAACAGGGGTGAGAGGTGGGAGGGAAAAGGAAAGAGAAGGGAAATTGCATGGAAATGGAAGGAGACCCTCATGGTTATACAAAATTACATACAAGAGGAAGTGAGGGGAAAGGGGAAAAAAAACAAGGGGGAGAAATGAATGACAGTAGATGGGGTAGAGAGAGAAGATGGGAGGGGAGGGGATGGGGGATAGTAGAGGATAGGAAAGGCAGCAGAATACAACAGACACTAGTATGGCAATATGTAAATCAATGGGTGTGTAACTGATGTGATTCTGCAATCTGTATACAGGGTAAAAATGGGAGTTCATAACCCACTTGAATCAAAGTGTGAAATATGATATATCAAGAACTATGTAATGTTTTGAACAACCAACAATAAAAATTAAAAAAAATAACATAAGCCTAAAAAGCTTTTTTAAACTGAAAAATAACTACAATTACAAATGTTGGAAGAACTCTAATTTTTAAAAAAATAATTGAAAAAGGCTTACTCTCTTAAACATGTCCTTGCAACAAATTCTGAATTTTATAATTTATTTATATAAAGAAAAAATTATTTATGTATCCAGACAAAACTATAATGCGACAGTTTCTATATATAGCATGGAGTCAAAAAAGCTTACTCCAAAAGGGATTCAACATGCAAAGATTTTTGGGGGGAAACGACTGTGAGGGTGAAAGGGCAGGGAAGCCAATAAAGCTTTACACCATGATGGAACTCAGACTGTTATAGAGACAGAAGGAAGAGAGAAGACTCTGGCCCAGTATTAAGAAGGTCCCTGGCAAGCCAATGGGAAGTTTTTCAGCCAGCGTTGCCTATCAATTAAGTCCTACAAGTCCCTCACATCCATTGCAGGATCTTCATTAACATTCCTGCCACACTCACATTCATTGTCTCCCAGCACCAGATGGGAAACCCTCAGTGTGAACAAGGTGGGAAAGCGTGTTCTCAGTGTGAACATGGTGGCAACTCAGAGCAGCACCAAGGGTCAGTCAACTCCTTTCCCTGCAGCAGGAGGTCAGAATGACAAATTTTCACTACTGCATGAGGTCAACCAAAACCTTGAACCTGGGGAAGCTAAGTATCAACACACTGTAAAAGTTTATAAGCACTTGGAAGCAAAACTTAATAAAGGACAACAAAAGCTACCCCCACCAAGCTTTGGAAGAGAACTCCAGCATTTAGAATTTCAAAAGAGAATATTCAAAACGAAATTCTCCTCTTCCTGAAAAATGTTATTCTCTCTTTAGTTGTCCCTACCCTGCTTTAATATCAGAAAAGATATTTGCAACATATATAATCAACAAAGACTCATAGGTGTAATATATACTAGTCAAAAAGAAAGACATAAAGCTAGTAGAAAGATATGTAAAACACTTGAATACTCAATTCACAAATGAAGAAATCCCCAAAATCTTATGATCACATGAAAAAGTGATTGACTTCATTGTAAATCAAGGAAACAGAAATGAAAATCAGAATGAAATACCACCACACATGTACCAAAATAGCTAAAATTTAAAAGATTGGCAATATCAAGTACTGGCAAAGTTAGAGAACAGTGGGAAATTTACGTGCCTCCCGTGGGAATATAAATTGATACAGTCAATAGCGTTGCATCATCTACTTAAGGAGAAGGTATATACATATCCTATAATTGAATATATATCCTATGTATATATTCATCAGAAATGTATACCAGAAGACATGTACAACAGTGTTTATAGCAGCAATTTTCATAAGAGTCACCCATTAAAAATGACTCAGATATTTAAGAACAGTAGAACAGATAAATGCATTGTGAAATATGAATTCAGCAGAATATATACATTGGTAAGAATAAATCCAAAGTTAAATGCAACATTGTGCATGAATCTTACAGATGTAACATTGAGCTAAGGAAGCCAGACATCATAGAATAAACATTAAGTTGCTTTCTCTTATAAAGTTCAAAAGTAGAAAAACTTAATTTATAAGGATTATGGATGCACATGTAAGCAAGTGAATGTCATCAAACTAAAGGATAGGAATTTTATGGGAGAGGGTTTATAATTGGCAAGGGGATCATACAGGGTTTCTGGGAGAGCTGGTAATGGTTTTTTATATATATTAATTTCTTCTAGTCTTTTATTCCAACATAATATTCACTTTTCAAAAGAATTCATATTTTTCCCTTAGTAGTTTAATTATTAAATTTCCAAAGCCACAAATACAACAGACATTCTTGGTACAAAACATAGCATGACATAACTTTTAAGATAATGTGTCTACATATTTACAGGTTTTAATAAGTAATAGTTTTGATCGCTATGAATACCCAAATATTACTATAATTCTTGTGTTTATTTTTGGTTGTGGGAAGGTATATATCACAATCTTTGTAATTTTAATTGTTTGTAAATATATAATTCAATGACATTAAATACATTCACAATGTTTTTCATTATAATCTATACCTAAAACTGTATCATTATTTCCAACAAAAACTTTGTATCTATGAAACAATAGCTCTTCCCTGGGAACCTCTATTCTCCCTTGATTAATTTGCTGCTTCTAGGTATCTCACATACACTCATACCATCATACAACATTGTTTTCTATGTATCTGGCCTATTTCACTAGGCCTATTTTCAAAGTTCATTGAAACTGTAACACATGTCAAAATTTTATTCCTATTTATGGCTGTATATTGTGTGCACATAGCACATTTTGTTTATACACTTTCATCTGTTAATGGACATTAGATTGTTTCCACATTTTAACTATTGTGAATAATTTGCTATGAATATTGGTATGTAAACATTTTTGATTTCCTGTTTTCAAATCTCTTGGTAATATACTTATGAGTGAAATTGTTGGGGCCATATGGGCAGTTCTGTATTTAACACTTTGAGAAACCACCAAACTTTTCCACAGTGGCTATATCATTTTACATTCTCACCAGCAATGCATGAGGATTTTGATTTCTCCACATCCTCACCATCATAGTTATTTTCTATTTAAAAAATATATAGCCATCCTAGTAAGTGTGAAATGGCATGTGTGTGGTTTTCTTTTGCATTTCACTGAAGACTAATAATGTTGAACATCTTTTCATGTGCTTGTTGGCCATTTATATATCTTTGGAAAAATATCTACTCAAGTCCTTTGGTCAATTTTGAATTGAGTTGTTTACCTATTTGTTGTGGGGTTGTAGAAATTTCTCATATATTCTGCATATTAATACCTTATCAGATATAAATGATATACAAATATTTTCTCCCATTTTGCAGACTGATTTTTTATTTTCTTGGTATTTCTTGCATAAATATTCTAAATTTTGATAAGGTCTAATTTATTTTTTCATTGTTACCTGTACTTTTGGTGTGCTATCAACAATATTGTCACCGAATCCAATGTCATAAATATTTTCTTCTAAGAATCCTATAGTTTTAGATTTCATATCTAGGCCTTTGATTCACATTGAATCATATTGTGATGACCTTTGATTCACATTTTGAATGTAGTATAAGGTCCTAATTTCATTATTTTGCACATGAATATCCAGTTTTCCCAGCATCATTTGTTGAAAAGACAATAATTTTTATTGAGTGGTTTTGGCACTCTTGTCAAAAATCAATTGACCATATGGAAGGGTTAATTTCTGAGCTCTCTATTCTATTGGTCATGAAGCAGGCCAGAGACCCCCACCCAGATGACCCCTGCCATAACTAAGTTTCTCCAGAGACCCTAAAAAATTCTGTTTAGCATAATTGTTCTTAGACTATCAACAAGAATTTCTACAACAGAGTTTTCGGGTGCACAGAGTGTGACAATGGACTCAAGGACTCCAGCCTGCATCTGGAGCCTACACAGAGGCAGTTGCATCTCAAAGGACTATAGTTGGGTCCCATCAAGCCAGCTGGTGGGAAAAGGGGAGGGGGACTCTCCCTTTTTCAGACACTGATTTTCACAGTGTCCTTGGCTTGAATTGGGTGCCCAGAACAGTGAAAAGGCTGCTTTTACATGAACTTCTACAGATTGTGAGCCTCTGAGCCCCTCCAATTACACACTAGGTATAAAGTTATAAGACTTTCTGAACTTGATTCAGAGGGGTGATTTGATAGAGGCAAAAGGCCTCCTTTTGAGCCTGGCTGTAGCCAATAAACCTGCTTCCTGCTATTCCTTGGTGTCCAGACTCATCTGCCCTACTTCAGTCCAATATATGTCTTTATGATAGTACCTCACTATCTTAATTACTATTGCATTGTATAGATCAAGTGTTCCTTAACCAAAAGTACTTTATATTTTAGGTTTTTTGGATTTTGAAACACATACATCCATATTATGAGCTATCTTGGGTACAGGATCCAAGTCTAAATACAAAATTCACTTATGTTTCTATTACAACTTATTCACATGAAGAGGGTTTTATAAAATGTTTTAAATAATTTCGTGCATGAAGCAAAGGTTGTGTATCATAGCAGAAGGAACCAGCAGGGTCTTTTTTCCCTTGAGGACAGCATAACAGTGCTCACAATGTTTTGGACTTCGGAGCATTTCAGATTTCAGATTTTTTTATAAGGAAGGACCAAGACCTACAGTGTTTCAAAGTTGGGAAGTATGAAACTACCATCTTTTTAATTTCTTTTTCAAAATTGTTTTGGCTTTTGGGGGCAGCTTGCAATTCCATATGAATTTGAGGACTGGCTTTTCCACGTCAAAAGGCTTGGAATTTCTAGAGATTATATTGAATCTATAGAATGGTTTGGGGTGGTATCAATGTCGTAATGTTGTCTGCCTATTCTTGAACATGGGATTTCTTTCTATTTATTAAGGCCTTCTTTAATTTCTTTCAGCTATATTTTGTAGTGTAAAACATCAAAGCCTTTCACTGACTTGATTAGATTTATCATATAGTATTTAACTCTTTCAAGTGCTATTATAAATGGAATTGCTTTCTTAATTTCTTTGTCAGATTGTTCATTGTAGCTGTATAGAAACATAACTGATTTTCTTGAGTCAGTCTTATATCCAGCAAGTTTGTTCAATGTGTTAGCTCTAGTAGCTTTCTTATGCACTCTTTGGGATTTTTCTATATATAGGATCATGCCATCTACAAATAAAGATAGCTTTACCTCTTCCTTTCCAATTTGGATGATTTTTGCTTCTTTTCTCTTATCTAACATTCCAATATAATACTAAATAGTAGCCTTGCAAGTAGGCATCCTTGCTTTATTCCATCTTTCACCATTGATGATAATGTTAGCTGTGGGTTTTTCAGCAGTATACTTATGATGTTGATGAATATCCCCTCTACTCCTATTTTTCTGCAAGTTTTTAATCATATAAAGGTTGGAGTCTGTTAAGAATCCTCTCTGCATTGGCTCAAATGATCTCATTTTTTTTTACTTTTTTCTTTAATGTTATGTGTTACATTGATTGCTTTTCGTATGTTGGATCATCTCTGCCTTCTTGAGATCAATCTCACTGGGATTATGATAAACAATCCTTTTAATATGCTATTGTATTTGATTTACTAATATTTTATGGAGGATTTTTACATCCATATTCATGAGTTATATTGACCTATAATTTTCTTTTCTTGTGATACCTTTATCTGGCATTGTTATCATAGTAAACCTGGTCTCATAAAATGAATTACAAAATGTTCTCTCTTTAATTTTTTTGAATAGTTTTTAAAAGATTTTTTTAATTCTTTTTTTTAAGCAAGAGCAACTTTTTAAAAAAATATTTTTTTAGTTATACACAGGCACAATACCTTTATTTTGTTTATTTATTTTTATGTGGTGCTGAGGATCAAACCCAGTGCCTCACATATGTGAGGCAAGCACTCTGTCACTGAGCCACAACCCCCAGGCCTGTTTTTTTAATTCTTTAAAGGCTTGGTAGAATTCACAGCTGAAGCAAACTGTTCCAGGGCTTTTTTTTTTTAATAAAGGTTTTTGGTTACTTATTCAATCTCTTTCCTTATTATAGATCTGGTGAGATTTCCTTTTTCTATTTCTTCTTAAGTCAGTTTACATAATTTGTGTATTACAAGGAATCTGTCCATTTTTTTCAGGGTTAACTAATTTGTTGGCATATAATAATTCATTGTATCTGATTATTTTGTCATTTTTTTCCTGCTATGGTCAAAAGACATAACTAGAACAATTGGAAAAGGAAAAGTTTATTCGAGGGCTCATGGTTTCATAGGTCTCAGTTCATAGATGGCCAGCTCCATTCCTTAGAGTTTGAGGTAAGGCAGAACATCATGGTAGAAGGGTGTGGCAGAGGAAAGAGGCTCAGGGCACCACACTGGGAAGCAGAGAAAGAGAGAATCCACTCACCAAGGATAAAATATATACCCTAAAGGTATGCCCCTAAAGACTGACCTCTTCCAGCCATACCCTACCTGCCTATAGTCACCACTCATTTAATCCCTATCAGGGAATTAATTCACTGATGAGGTTAAGGATTTCATAATCCAATTGTTTCACCTCTAAACCTTCTTGCATTGTGTCACACATGAGCATTTGGGGGCTACCTTACATCTAAACCACAATACAAATAGAATAATTTTATCTCTGTAAGGTCAGTAGTAATGTCCCTGCTTTGATCTATGACTTTATTTATTTGTACCTTCTCTCTTTATTTTCTTTGTCAGTCTAGCTAAAGAGTTGTCAAACTTGTTTATTGTTTCCAAGAACTGACTTTTGGTTTCTTTGCTTTTCTCTATTGTTTTTCTATTCTCTATTTTGTTTATCTCCACTCAACTTTATTATTTCCCTCTTTCTTTTAGCTTTGAGTTTAGTTTATTCTTCTTTTCCTAATATCTGAAGATGTAAAATTGTTACCGACTTGAGATTTTTCTTCCTTTTCGATGCAGGCATTTACAGCTACAAATTTCCCCAAGCCCTGCTTTTCACTGTCTTGGTAGGCATGTTGTGTTTTGGCGGTCATCTTGTGTTTTTTGTTTTCATTCAACTCTAAGAATTTTCTAATTTCCTTTTTGACCCATTGGTTGCTTAAGAGTGTGTTGTTTAATTTTTAGATATTTATGATTATTTTAGTTTTCCTTCATTATTGGTTTCTAACTATATCCCATTGTTATTGGAGAAGATTCTTCATATGATTTCTATTTTTAAAAAAATCTATTGAATCTTCTTCTTTGGGTCTAATATGTGGTTTTTCCATGGAGATATCTCACATGTACTTGAAAAAAATGCATATTCTGCTATGTTTGGGTTGTGTTGTGCACATGTCCAGTAGATCTCATAGGCTTGTTGTGTTGTTGAACAACTCTTTTTCCTTACTTCTCATATTTCATTGACCTAGCCATTATCAAAAGTAGGGTATTGAAGCCTTTAAATATTATTCTAGAACTGTCTATTTCTCCCTTCAATTCTGTGCATTTTGCTAATATATTGTGAGAATATAATATATAGGTATATACTATTCATAATTATTATATCTTATTGCTATATTGAACCTTTTATTAATATATGATATTCTTGTCTCTTGTAATATTTTTGGATTAATTGTCAATTTTGTTTGATATTAGTTAACCCATCCAAGATCTTTTTTGGTTACTATTTGTGTGGAATATCTTTTCCCCTTCTTTTACTTTACCTCTGTGTTTGAATCTAAAATAAGTCTCTTGTAGATATCTCTTGTAGATAGAATTAGAACACTTTTTTTTAAAAAAGCTATTCATCCAGTATTTTTCTTTCAAATGGAAAATGAAATACATTTACATTTAAAGTAATTCATTATAAGTAGGGACTTATTTCAGCCATTTGTTTTCTATATATGCTATGAGTATTTTGTTCTTCCTCAAAAGAACATTATTACCTTGTTTTGTCTTTAACTGATTTTTTTATTTTGGTTTCCTTCTCATTTCTTCATGTGCATACTCTGTAGATATATCCTTTGTGGTTTTCATTGTACTTACATTTACAATTTTAAAAGTCATAATAATCTAATTTAAATTTATGCCAATTTAACTTCAAAGCATATGCTCTGTTCCTATATAACTGCCCTTCCCTTTCATTATTAATATCATAGATTACATCTTTATACTTTGGGTATTAAATAACATAATAATTGTTTTTATGAATTTGTCTTTTAAATCACAGAAACTCAAAGTTGAACTTATAAACCACTTTTTTTTCAAGAGGAGAGACATTTAATACAAATTATATGAATACTAGCTTTTATAATTATGCCCACTTATCTTTCCTGGAGAGCTTTTTATCTTCATCTGACTTTGAATTACTATCTAGTGTCCTTTTGTTTTAACCTGAAAGATTCTCTTTAACATTTCTTGTAGGGTAGTTCTAACTAAAGGGTTGTTAAATTTAAAGGACAGTTTTGGTAGATTTTTTTTTTCTTTTGGTATTCGGGATTGAACTCATGGGCACTTTACCACTGAGCCATATCCCAGCACTATTTTGTATTTTTTTGTTTTGTTTTGTTTTGTTTAGAGACAGGGTCTCACTGAGTTGCTTAGTGCCTCGCCATTGCTGAGGCTGGCTTTGAATTTGTGATCCTCCTGTCTCAGCCTCCTGAGCCACTAGGCTTACAGGCATGCACCACCATGCCTGTAAGTTTTGGAGGATTTTTATTTTAGCACTTTGAATATATCAACTCACTGCCTTTTAGGCCCCAAGTTTTCTGATAAGAAATCAGCTGATAGTTTTATTGGGTGGGGTCACTTGTATGTGATGAATCACTGTTTTCTTGCTACATTGAAGATTTTTTGTCTTTGTCTCCAGAGTTTGAATTTATTTCTCTTAGAGTTTGTTGAGCTTCTTAGATTTGTAGAGTTATATCTTGCACCAAATATGGGGAATTTGGGGCTATTGTTTTGTTGAATAAGCTTTCTATTCTCTTTTCACTTTCTTATCCTGGAAGTTTCTACAATGCATATTTCGTTCTCCTTGATGATATCTCACCAAGTTTCTTTGACTCTGTTTATTTTTCTGCATTCTTTTTTTTCCTTTCTGTTCCATATACTGAACAATCTCAATCAAACTATCTTCAAATTCATGGATGATTTTTTTTTGTGATAAGAACTGTTATTGAGGGTACAACCAGAGAACTGAGCGAAAAGTTCTGCTCCATTTGTGTACAATGAATCAAAAAGCATTCTGCTGTCATGTATAATTGATTAGAATAAATAAATAAATAATTAAAAAAACTGTTATTGAGCTGGTTAGTGATTTTTTTCAATTCTAGAATTTCTATTGGTTCTCTTTTTTTTTTTTTTTTTTTTTGGTGGAGGTCCTGGCAATTGAACCCAGGGGGCCTTGTACATGCTAGGCAAGCCCTCTACCAACTGAGCTGTATCCCCAGCTTATCTATTGGTTCTTTGAAAATGCAATTTCTATTTGCTTGTTGATATTTTAAATTAGATGTTACTTTCATTTTTTCTTTTAGTTTTTTAGACATAGCTTTTTAATTGGTTTTTTAAATTGTTAATTTAAACTTTGCCTACTTTTGGTCTAATGCCTGAATTTCTCAGGGACATTTTCTATTGACTGCTTTCTTTTCTTAGGGGTGGATATACTTTCTTGTTTCTTTGCATATGACCTAATTTTGTTATTGAAAACATCATTGAAAATGTACAGCTCTGAAAATCAGATTTTCTTCCCTTTCCAGGGTTTATTGCTACCATCTTTTTCTTTCCCCTCTGAAGTAATTCAGTAAATTCTGATCCTTGCTCAGTTAGCTTAGTGGTCAACTAATGACTAGACAGAGATTTCCTCAAATGCTTAGAACTTATAAGCCTACCAGTTTTTAAGAAAGGTGTGTGTGCAACCAACAATAAAAAATTAAAAAAAAAAAAAAAAAAAGAAAGGTGTGTGTGTGTGTGTGTGTGTGTGTGTGTGTGTGTGTTGAGGAATCCTCCCAAAGCTCAGCCAGGCAGTTGACAACTCTGCCTTAGCCATCATAAGTATTGCCTCAAGATTAGCTAAAAGTGAGAGCTTAGATCCTTCTCAGGTCTTCTTTGAGCATGTTTCATAGTTTTTTTTGTGTGTGTGTCTTTTTAGATTTTTAGAAATGAATTGGAGCTTTTCAAAGCTCCTTATGGATATATTTTTCCTGAGCTTTTCCTTTTAAGTCTTTTGATGAGCTTATTATTTGCCTCAATTGTTTGCCCACCTCCAGGAGCAATATAAAAAAATTGCCTCTGGTTGTTTTCAACCAAAGACCCTGGGGAAATACTGTTCACTGGGTGAACTCTAATCAGGTCAAATAAAGTCAGTCTAGCAAGTGTGTCTTCCATTTGTTATGACAATTCTCTGAGAATGAGGCTTTGATGGGGCTGCAGCACCTTTCTGTTCTTTCCAGGGGCTGCCAGCTGCTGTTTTTCACCATGCTTGTAAGTTATTAATTTTCAGTTTCTAAGGACCTGGAAAGATAGAGAGAATAGCTCACTTCTTTTTTACTGAAATTTGGCAGTTTTCTTGAATAAACATTTCTAGAATTGTTGCAAGCCTTCAGTTAAGTTCCAGAGTTCTGCAATAATGAATTTTGACACTTTTCCAATGTTCACATGAATTCTAGGGGGGGAAGGATTTTCAGTTGTCCTTACTACGTTTTCATTCTGGATATATGACTTTTGACGCTTGGCCAATTTATGATATAGTGATTAAATTTCTCTGAATTTCTGAATTTCTCCCTGGAGACTCCTAGGGTTGGTTTCTTTACTAATGTTTTGCAACTGAACTTACATGTTTTACAAATGAGGCTTGATTATTTAAAGGGCCTAAGAGTTTCTTCTTTGAGATCCCTGTAGACAAGATGTCTCTTACAGAATTTGGTGGTTCATGCTGGTGATATGGAATGGTTCAATTAAGGGCCCTAGGGAGTTTGCACAATGGATATTTTCCTGACCACTAGTGTTTGCCTGTACTCTTCTTTTTCTTGCTGCACCATATCCTTGACTTTAAATAAAAGCCTGCCTGACTCTACTCTGATAAAACCTTTCAAATAACCCAACTTGGGTTATTTGCATATATCCATTCAATATAATGCTATGCAGCTGTAGAAAACTATGGGAAATGTATCTGTGAAATGATATGCAAAAATGGCCAATATATTTTTTAATAAAAATTCAGGTGCAGAACTATAATATAGTATACTAGGAGATAAATACATGGGTTTGTAATTGTATTTATTTGCTTTGCATGAAAAAATACTGCAAGGATACACACATTAAAAAATTACTAATAAGTAGTGGAAGCAAGATACTTCAACTTAATTTTCATAAGTTTTTATTTTCAAACTTATGAATATAATACCAATTAAAATGGAATTTTAATGTAAGATTAGAAAAAGAAAAATTAAGTCAAGGGACCCAAGAGGTATAATAATGTATTAAAGTTGCTCATAATAAGTACTAAAAAATAAAGATGGAAAAATAATAGACATGCCAAAGTATAAACATGAACAACAAAAGTAAATAGCACAAAATGAATAGATGAAGTTTTACCTGGATATTATATAAAAGGCTTTGATAATTGCTTCTTCTCGGAATTTCCAAAAAGCAGTGCACATGGCATTTTGTGCAGGCTGCTTCATTTTCTTGGGGGCTGTTCTGTGTATTTTGCAAAGTTTAGTGGTATTCCTGAACTCTACCCACTAGATAACAGTAGCACTTCCTTCCACCAGTTGTGACAACCAAAACTGTCTCTAGAAATTGCCAAATGGGGAGGAAGCACCAAAGTCACATCCAGTTGAGAATCACTGTTTTGACTGATCTCAGTAGTAATTAGATTTTCTGAGAGGCTCATTAAAAACATTTAAAATTTTTCTAGTGAATATTTTCATTGAGATGTCAAATACTTTCCCAGTTTCTTAAATTGTTATCATAATTCTGATTTAGTCAGGATGCTACTTTATAAATTCTTTTCAGTAACTTTAATGATTTATCAGAAACATTTTCTTTTTTAATGAGATATTTAAAATGTTGAATCATTGGGTCTGATTTTGAAACTTCTTGTGTAGGATCCTATCTCTATTTTTTTTGATGTTAGAGAAATAGAATCAAAACTCGCATTCACATACACATTTTTCAGTACAGTTTCTTGTAATTGAGGGGTGAAACATGTCTAATGTGTTTGAAGTAATCCTGTTACTGACTTTTTTCCTTTACTTGTCTGGAATTCTTGAAATCTTTCAAGAAATTGTCCAGAGGTTGGTAAGGCCAGCAATTAGTTAAATAATTCCACATCTGTCTCAATTCCCATCTGATGACCTAAACCCAGAGACCCTGCCACTGCAGCAAATCACAATTCTGACAGCTCAATTTCTGGTAGGTATGTAGAAATACAGGAGGCTTCTCCCTCAGCTCTACCCAGCATCTTCTGAGAGTGATGCATATGGTCATAAGTACTTTAAAATGGTTGTTCCATTTCTGAAAAAAGTAACCCAAGAATCTAGAACCAGGAGACTGGTTCACAAATTACAGCACATCCCTCCACCCGAGTTTAGAGTCAAATCTCCTTCCACCTTCCTGTCTTCTTCCAGCGGGTTTATTGTTAATGTGATTAATTGCAGTTACGGGAGGGAGCGAGGAAGCACACATTCCCCCCAAGAATCACAGTGGTCTACCCTGTTTCCAAATTCAAGTGAAAGGGATTTCATTATTGGAAGAGAGATACAGGCAAAGCACGAAAGTGAAGCCAGTTGTATAACTGGGACAGAATAATTATTTTCATTCTGGGGGAAAAAAAAAAAAAAAAAAAAGGACCGTAAAGACAGGATGCTCCGAAATGAATCTTCAACTTACAATGGGATCGTAACCACAGTCCCTTCCCTCTTCCCCGACGCCTTCAGATACTTGGAATCAATTCTCCTGCGTGAGTGCGTGCAAGACCAAGCGCACCGCCAGGAACTCGCCCAGGATCACCGGCTAAATAGCAAACAGATGCCTGGCAAGCCAGAGACCTCACTGACGAGGGCACAGCTTGGGAAGCCTGTTCCAGCCCAGTGGTTTCCGGGTGGAAAGGCTGTCCGGCCGGCTTGTTTTATCCTCTTTGCTTCAAATGGGCGGGTTTCGAAAGCAGGAATAGAATCCCCCTCGCCCCCAGCAAAGCTGCGGAGAGTTAGATCCAGCTCCGGGCAGGGAAAATCCTGCAGCAGAAAATTGGGGAAGAATGGAGGCTTCCTTGTTCCCCCTTCCCGAGGTAAAGCAGCCCTCCCTTCCTCTTCTCCCTTGAACTGCAGACTAGGTGCTCACATAGTTTTTTGTCGACCTCTCCTGCAGCCCAACTTCCTAAATTCCGGAAAGACTCCAGGACCCCAAACCTTGTTCCCAAGTTCTCATTCTCTGTTCCAGCCTCATGCATCCTGTCTTAATTCAGGAGGCCAATTTGGGGGCCATAGTTTTGGCTTCAGATATTATGAAAGCGCAGTTGCCTCTCTCAGGGTCATTTCAAAGCGTTTCCCCAAATATTCCTGTCCTCGACTCCTCGCCAGCACACGAGGCCCAAGCTGGTGGCCAAAAAAATTTTATTGCCGGGAGCTCATCGTGGTCAAGCTTGGTATCACCCCAGCAATTCTGAACTCCTCGAAAAGGTCCAGATTAGAGTTTGGTTCTACAGCTCCCTCCTGCACTTATCCCGAATGCTTCTTCTGCGTGGTCATTCACTTTGGACCCCCAGGGGCGCGCATCTTGGTGCGCCCGGTCCGCCTCTTCCCAGCGATCTGGTGGGGCGGGTTGGGTAGGCTGGGACCTGGATCTGATTAACTGGGAGGGGGAAGCCCTGGTCCCAATCACTTTCTTTTGTCGCAGTTCTCTTAGGCTTCTCGAGGAGGAGGGTAGTACAAGAGAGAAAGGGCGGAGAGTGTGGGGGGTCCCACCAACCAATACCCTCGCTGGGGATTGTGTCTCTTCTGCTATCTCGAGTATCCTATCTCGCCAGCGCCACACTCGCGTTATGGAACCCCCCTCCAGCTCTGGCTTCTATGTGAGCCGTGCGGTGGCCCTGCTGCTGGCGGGGCTGGCTGCCGCACTCCTGCTGGCTCTGGCAGTGTTAGCTTCTCTGTATGGCCACTGCGCGCGTGTCCCGCCGTCGGATCGGCGTAGCCTAGAGGTCCCAAACGCCGCGTCCTTCTCTCCCCTCGGGCAGGAGGGGCCATCGTCAACGCAGGAACCCGTCCCTACAAGTGAGCCGCAGGTGACAGCCACCTCGCAAGACTGGCGACCTCCGGGCCCCTGGGACCAGCTGCGCCTGCCACCCTGGCTGGTGCCGCTTCACTATGATCTGGAACTGTGGCCCCGGCTGCAGCCCGATAAGCTCTCCGTGCAGTTGTTGCGATTCAGTGGTCGAGTGAACATCACGGTGCGCTGCGCGGTGTCCACTAAGAGACTGCTGCTGCACAGCCTCTTCTTGGACTACGATCGCGCTGAAGTGCGGGGTCCCCTGTCCCCAGGCACTAGGAATGACACCGTGGGCCGCGTGCCGGTGCATGACGTGTGGTTTGCTATGGACACTCAATATGTTGTGCTGGAACTCGGTGAAGCTCTACAGTCTGGTAGCCGCTATGAACTGCACCTCAGCTTCTCTGGCCCAATATTCCAGGAAGTCAGGGAGGGGCTCTTCCTCAACACGTACACCGACCAGGGCGAGCGCAGGTAAGGGCTGCCTAGCCCAAATCCCCTGTGTCCCTCCTCTGCGTCTTGGAGCAGGCTGCAGATCCAGCTGCCCATAGTGTCCAGGTGTTCACTTCCTGCCCTTTTCATAGGCATTTGCCTCTTGGACTTTTTCTTCCAGAGCCAGAGGACGAACGCCTCCTTTCTCTCATTTCCTCCTGAAACTGCTAGGAGTTAAAGTTTCCAGACCTAAGTTCCTCCTCTGATTAGTTTTCTTCCCTATCCTGCCCATCTAATTTGAGGTCTCTGCCACCCCAAATGTTCATCGTTTTCTTCAGAAAGCCCCTTTCTCTCCAGCCCAGAATTTCTTCACCCTCCTACTCCCGAAAAATCCCTTGCTACTCAAAGATTGGTGCTTTGACCAACAGCCGCTGTAATACTTGGAAGTTTGTTGGAAATGCAGATTCTCAGGCTCTACTCCTAACCAAGGAGCTCAGAATCTTGGGATTTTAACGAAAATTTTAACGAAATTCTTGGGTTTTGTGGGTATTAAAGTTGGAGTAGCGTAGGGTTAAAGCGCCCTTCTCTTTCTGAGGTTCTTCCCTACCCAGAGCGCTCTAGGTGCTCACTTCCCTGCTCTGCCTCTTTTTCGGGTCACTTTTTAAGAGCTGCTCTTGCAACAAATATACCCACATCAGGGTTGTTTGTTTCCAGGTCCTTTGGTTTTCTGCTAAGGCTTGCTCTCCACAACTTTGGGATTCATCCCCTTCCACTACTGTCTGGGGCACTCATCCCCTGGCAAGTAGCATCTTCTCCTACCCTTTCTGTATTTTGTCAAGCTCTGCAGAACGTCAGAAATGGGTACTTCTGAGATTCCTCTTCTGGGAAAAACTAAATAAATAAAAGCGATGACAAGACACGTCCTCTCTGAGTTTCAAGCCCACACAAAGAACTTGTGTTCCTTTTCCACTCCTTTGAGATAATGTCTCCCAAAGGGGGTATTTCCAGCCCTGTTTAAAAAAAAAATCATCCCTTCCTTACTCTGCCATCACATTACTGAAAACCAGAGAACAATGGGGAAGTGGCATATATGGAACAAAGGAAACAGTTTATCTATTTTTTTTTTAACCTGCCATCTTATCCTTTATTCATTCAGTGGAGGAGCATTTGTGGATTATAGGACTGCATGTACTTTACCCATTGTTATTAGAGAAAATGTTCTCAGAGGTTCTGGGAAGGGGGGACAGTGAACCTATTAAATCACCGTCTAAACAATCTCTTGCAATTTCTTTTCCAGTTTCAAAGGTTTTTAAATAAGTTTAATGACCTGCCTTAGTGGATATGTAATCTGTAAGTTTTGTTTTTAAGGACAGTATGCTTGTTTGTTTGTTTGTTTGTTTTCAAAAATGCATTAATACTTGAAAAATAGCCTCAAAATTTTCTCATTAGGATGATGTCTTACCCAACTCATACACATGTAGACCTATCGAAATAACTGTATTTCAGGGTGCAAGATCTTTCAGAGAAAAAAATAGAAATTCTGCATAGATATCTGACAATATTTTGTTTTGCCACCCAGTAAATCTTAATTTGTTCATCCATATCCCCTCCCTCCCTTCCTTCCTTCCTTCTTTCCTTCCCTCTGTCTTAGTGGGAGTATGACTCAGACAAAGTAGCAAACATGGTAAAGGAATACATTTCTCTCTTGTGCCAATCAACTCTAACAATAAGTAGAAACCGTGCTTTCAGAACATTAAAATTGAGGTAGAGGGGCTGGGGTTGTGGCTTAGTGGTAGAGTGTTCATTTAACACATCTAACATGTGCAAGGCCCTGGGTTTGATCCTCAACACCACATTTAAATAAATAAATAAAATGTATTGTGTCCAACTACAACTAAAAAATAAAATGAATATAAAAAATTGAGGTAGAGTTTCAAACTTGTGGTGTTTTGGAAGAGATGTAGCCAAGAAGTTGTCCCTTTGGTCTTTGCATTTGAAATCACCAGGAAAAGACAGCTGTAGTTAAACATGAAGCCAAGGTCATGAAGAACCTGGTATGGCAAATTTGGGGATCCCAACAGATCTGTATTTGAAACTGAGCTGTGTGAATTAAGCCAGTTTCTTAGCCTCTGTGAGTCAGTTTTCTCATTCATTCATTTCATGGAATAGATATAATAACTGTCAACTGCTGGGAGCCATTAGCCAAGTAGGTATGACAATTTCCTTGCCAGTGTACCCCATGTTGCAGTGACATTGAATGTAGGTGACCTTGCTCAAGGACCAGGGCGGATTAGGGTGTTCCCGGTTTAGGATAATCGGGTTTAGGGCGTTCCAGGTTTAAGATTATTCCTGCTGGGAATAGGGCGTATCCTGCTGCCTGAGTTCCCCCTGAGTTCTCACGGGATTCAGACAGTATATTTTGGGAGAGAGAAGCCCAGTGGATGTGGATTTGGGCAGAGAATGTGGATTTCCCCAGAACGTGATTGTAGACAGCTGGTGTGAGTTCGGGAATAAAGAGTTGCTGTTTGAATCTACAAGCTGTGTGGTGGCTCGTGATTGTGTGCCCAGCCAGACTGCGGCAGTCAACTTTTAGAATATTGTAAGAATTAAGTGAGAAAGGAGGTGCACAGCTTGGGCAGTGATACCAGCTATTATAGGTCAGGTCATCATTGTTGGCAGCAAACAGCCCCCTCATTATCTAAACATTAAAACTGTCAAATTCCTAGATTTGAGTCTGAAAGGTCCCAGACAGGAACAAACCAGGGGCCAGGGTGCTACAGTCTGGCTGGGCACAAATCACGAGCCACTGAAGCAGGAACAAACTTTATTTCTGAACTCCACCAGCACACTCCACACACGCTCCCCGGGAACTATCCCGAACCCCATGCGACTCGTCCAGGAACCAGCCACCAGAAATATCTCCTCCGGAAATCCCTCCTCCTCCACTTCCCCAACCAATGGGAACTCTCCGGGAATCCCCAGGAATCCCCATGAGAACTCCAAAGTAGTGTGAGAACTCCAAAGTAGCGGCCAAGGTGAATAGTAATGCCTCGCCTGTCAACCAGAACTATTGGCAAAATGCCAGGGGCCATTCTGACTCAGCTGTGGCTCTCAGCATCTTCACCCTTCTGTTTAATTAAACAACAAGCAATGTGGCTTAGGGACCGTGCCTGTTAGGTTGTCCAATACAACATATGGTCCTTACCCGTCATCGGATGAGCTGACCTCTAGGCATCAGCCTCCTGTCTTAGGTTGGTACCACTGCAATTGGATCATACCTGTCACTGACTACCGGTCTAGCATACAGCCATACTTGTGGATAGGCCTTTGCACCAGTGGGGGGGTGAGGTTCTTTGCCTCACCTCTGTTGGCCCCCAAACTTGGCCATCACTAGCAGAAGGGAGGAGGATACAGAAATGCCACGACACTAAGCCAATTGACGGCTCCTTTGAAAAATTATACCACCGGTGACACCATCAGCAAAGATACTCCAGCATTACCACAATTCGCTGCACCAACAGATAGTTAACAATGTATAAAAGTGATATATAGTCCAGGCAAGTTCTGCAAGCAGTTCAAAGCAGAGGAATCTATCAATATGTCCATTTCCTCCCAAAGTAAATCGAATCCTTGATTGAGCATTACTTGTTGAGTTATTATTCATTGATGCATCAGTTTATACAGTTTGTTGTGATAACTATCAAAGAAGCTGTAGTTTGGTTTTATCTTTGTCTTCACCTGCACTGGGATGAAGATAGGAATTCTGGCAATGATGCTAAAAAAAAATTATGTAACATTCCAAATGGTACTAAAAGAAAGCAATTTTCTGACCAATTTACATTATCCTGAACAGAATTACTAAATATAATGAAAAGGAAAGGTGAAAGTAAACAAACAGATCTGTTAACCTCTTTATTTGTTCACATATTAAAACAATCCTCAACAGCTGTTTACCCAATTTAAATTAAACCATTTAAATCACGTGAATAAAAAAAAATTCGGATCCATTTTTTCATGTCCATATGATATATGGACATACACACACACACAGACATACAACACAAAACACAAGTGTACACACAAACATGCAACACATAAGACAATAGTAAAGACCTTGTAGCTTTACACAGGTGAAATCTCCATTGCAATGTTTAAAAACTCCACAGTCAAAAAATAAAACTGATCAGAAAAACATTAACCTAGGTCTGTATGAGCTCAAAAAATAAAATAGAAATTTATGATGTGGAAAAATGCAATAATAAAATAGATATTGAAAAAAGCATCCTGGTTAATCACTGTCACAGATGTAAGAATAGCCAAGCTGGAGTTCTAGATATCAGCTATTATGGATTTGAGTCAAATCATCTTCTTTTTGGTCTGTAGAAATCGCTTTGGTTAGTCTCTCTGGAATCCAAATCGGCTGCTGTTCTCCCTGTGGAAACACACAAACAGAACCCTGACTCCAGACAATCACTGGGTCAGGACCTTTCCATTGTCCTGTTAGAATATCCTTCCAAAGTACCTTAGGCTTATGTACATTTTTTGGATACATATGCCTTTCCGCAGCTCTAAGCCCTGATGAATCCAAATTTAAAAAGTTTAGAGTAAAAAGCATTATTTTAAGTTTATCTTTGGGGGATATATACCCCTTTCCAATTCCCTCTTTTTGCTTTAATAAGTACATTTTAATAGTTTGCTGAGCTCTTTCAACTATGCCCTGTCCCTGAGGATTGTATGAAATTTCTGTTATGTGAGTAATGCCAAATGATGAGCAAAATTGTTTGAAAGAGGTAGAGGTATAGCCAGGACCATTATCTGTTTTTAACTGTTTTGCAACACCCACAGTGGCAAAATTTTGTAAGCAATGAGCTATAATATCTTTAGTTTTTTCTCCAGCATGAAGGGAACCCATCAAAAATCTGGAAGAAGTATCATCTGTAACATTATGCAAATATTTTAATTTTCCAAATTCTGGCAAGTGTGTGACGTCCATCTGCCAAATATGGTTAGGTATCAATACTCTAGGATTGACTCCAAGATTAACTTGTGGTAAAAATGTCACACAATTTTGACATTGTTTTATTATTTATCTAGCTTGTTCCTTAGTTATTTTAAAATGCTTTTGTAAAGTATTAGCATTGACATGGAACCTTTTATGAAAATTTGTTGCTTCTTCTAGTGTAGAGAAAATATGTATGTCATGTGTAGTTTTATCTGCTAAATCATTGCCCAAACTAAGGGCTCCAGGCAATCCTGCATGTGCTCTGATATGTCCTATAAAGAATGGATCTTTTCTTTCCCAGATTAGACTTTGTATAGTGGAAAACAAAGAGAAAACAGTAGAGGAAGGAGAAATCCTATTAGCATATTCAAGGGATACTATAGCATTAACTATATACTGACTATCAGAAAATAAATTAAATACAGAATCTTTAAACATCACAAAAGCTTGTAATACTGCATTAAGCTCTACCTTTTGAGCTGATTGTTTGGGTACTAAAAATGTAAAAGTTTGATCAGGGGTAACTACTGCTGCTGTACCATTATTTGACCCATCAGTGAATACATTTGGAGCATTCATGATAGGTGTTTTTCTTGTCATTTTTGGAAACACTACAGGATGCGAAGACCAAAAAGACAATAAAGGATTAGATGGTAAATGATTATCAAATGAAACATTATATTTACACATGATTATTGCCCAAGTATTTAACTCATTAGCTAACTCATCAATTTGATCCATAGTATATGGAGTAATAATTTTATTGGGAGAAATTCCAAACACTCCCTTTGCTGCTTTTATTCCTTTGAGTATTAATTGTCCTACAGCCTCAGGATACCTAGTAAGAATAGTGTTAGGAGAATAAGATAAATGTATCCACAATAATGGGCCTTCTTGCTAAAATATTCCTGTAGGAATATTTTTTGTTGGTAGTACAATAAATAATAAAGGCAAACTTATATCAATTCTATCCAAATGCATATTTTCCATATATGTTTCAATAATTTTTAATGCCTTTCTTGCTTCAGGCGTTAACATGCGGGGTGAATTTGGATCTGATGGACCTTTTAGGATATCAAATAAAGGTCCCAACTCTCCTGTTGGAATGCCTAGATAAGGCCTTATCCAATTTATGTCTCCTAATAACTTTTGAAAGTCATTAAGTAATTTGAGTTGATCTACTCGTATTTGAATTTTTGGTGGATGGACCATGGTTGAGGATAATAGAACTCCTAAATAATTAATTGGAAAATTTAATTGTACTTTATCTATTGCTATCTCTAGATTATAATTTTTTAATAAATTTGTAAGTGTGGCATAACATTCTAGCAATGTGTTTTTAACTTTGTGTGCTAACAATACATCATCCATATAGTGAAATATTTGTAGTTCAGGATTTTGATTTCTAAGTGGCTGGATTGCTTTGTTAACATAAATTTGACACATAGTTGGGCTGTTAGCCATCCCTTGAGGGAGTACTTTCCATTCATATCTCTGATCAGGACCTTCATGATTCAGTGCAGGGATAGCAAAACGTGGACTATCCTCAGGATGAATTGGATTTGAAAAAAAAAAACAATCTTTAATATCTATAGCTAAAATGTACCAGGTTTTTGACAAAGCAGACAATTGAGGAATCCCCGATTGAGCAGGTCCCATAATAACCATCTCATTATTAATGGCTCTTAAATCTTGCAATAATCTCCATTTACCAGATTTCTTTTTAATGACAAAAATGGGAGTATTATAGGGAGATATGGAAGGTTGTATATGTCCCTCCGCTAATTGTTGTTTGACCAGGTCATGGGCTACTTGTATCTTTTCTTTAGTCAGGGGCCACTGAGGAACCCATAGTGATCTTTCTGATTTCCAAGTAATTTTTATTGCCTCAGTGACCCCTTCTTAAAACCCAATCCAAGTCTATTTATTCCTTGATCTATTTGAATTGGTGCTGCTATACCTTGTTCTTGTTCTCCTAATCTTTTTTCTTTCCTGAAACCTTGTCTAGCCCTAATAGTGGGCACATTTGGATTGATGTTATTTGTTAATGTCAAACCTAATTGATCTAGGACATCTCATCCCCATAAATTTATAGGAAGATGATCCAATATATATGGCTGTATAATTCCTTCACATCCTTCAGGATCCTTCCAATCTAATACCATTGCACTTCTATGGGGATTAGTCGCCACTCCTAGGCCTCGAAGCGTTTGAGTGGCTTGTTGTAATGGCCAATGTTTTGGCCTTCTTGACGAGATATGATTCTAAGGTCTCCACCTGTATCCAGTAGCTCATTAAATTCATGTCCTTGAATATTTAGTTTTAGCATTGGGCGAGAATCTAAATTTAAAGACAGCATAGCCCAATCTACACCTGTGGAGCCTAATCCCCTGGAACCTCTTTCTATACTACTACTGGAAAATTTATCATGTAGGCTGGGTATTATTAATAACTGTGCTATTCTATCTCCTGGTGAAATTACTGATATACCCTCTGGAGAACTAGCTATAATTTTTATTTCACCTTCATAATCGGGATCAATTACCCCAGGACTTATCATAAGTCCTTTTAGAGTAGAAGAACTGTGTCCTAACAATAAGCCTACTGTTCCTTGGGGAAGAGGTCCTTTTACTCCTGTGGGAATGATTTGAACTCCCATCTCTGGAGTTAGTACTGCTCTGGCGGAGGCGCAGATGTCCAATCCTGCACTCCCTCTGGTCAAGTACAGGGCATGCTAATCTTTGAGGTCCTGTCTCAGGATCCCATCTATCAACTACGGGGGTTGAGGGCCACTCAGCTGTCTCTATAGGTGGAGCTGTTGGTTGAATTATGCCCTCTGGTGATAGAACGGTGTTAGTAGCAGCCTCCTGTTGTAGCTTTTTCCCTAATAGCTGTTTCTCCTCTAAGCTTTCTTCCTTTAAATTTTCTTCCTCTATCTGACTAGCTCAAGAGACCTTCTCTTTTACTTGATCTAAAATGTCTTTCTCCATGGTCTGAACCTCTAACAATTTACTTAACACTCTTTCGGTTTGTTTTTTACTAATTTCTAATCTACTATAAAGATAACGCAACCCAATAAGATAACACAAAACCAAACCAAAACAGAATGAAACAAAAACAGAACAAAAAAATCATTGTATCAATTTTCCTATTTTCTTGACATGTGCATTTGTGGTCTATTTCTATCTTTTCCTCAGGGGCAAACAACTTCAAACCTTGAGCCAACCATTTTTCCCAGTTTGCCTGAGAAAGTTCTAGGGATAGGCAGCTTGAAACAAAAACAAAACAAATCAAAACAAGAACACATTGTTTTTTGAAATGGTCACCCGTTCTCTAGCCTTCCCTTAGGGACGAGCAATTTCACTTACCCCCGAGCTTCAGGCGTTCCCCGCACGGGCCGCCAAATGCCGCAGTCTGGCTGGGCACAAATCATGAGCCACTGAAGCAGGAACAAACTTTTTTTCTGAACTCCACCAGCACACTGCACACACGCTCCCGGGAACTATCCCAAACCCCACGCGGCTCGTCCAGGAACCAGCCACCGGAAAATCTCCTCCGGAAATCCCTCCTCCTTCACTTCCCCAACCAATGGGAACTCTCCGGGAATCCCCACGAGAACTCCAAAGTAGCATGAGAACTCCAAAGTAGCGACCGAGGCGGATAGTAATGCCTTGCCTGTCAACCAAAACTATTGGCAAAACGCCAGGGGCCATTCCAACTCAGCTGTGGCTCTCAGCACCAGGGAAGTGAGGAGTTATTATCACATTCATATAGAGTTTTTTTTAATTAGTTGCTCAAGACAATACAATGATCTTGACATATCATACATTTGAATCCAATAGGGTATGAATTCTCATTTTTCCACATGTACACATTGCAGGATCACATTGGTTATACATCCATGTGCATACATACAGCAATCCTAGTGTCAGTTGTATTCTGCTGCTCTCCCTATCCCCCCTCACCTCCCCTCCCATCACCTCTCTCTACCCATTCTACTGTGACACTTATCTCTCTCTCTCTCTTTTTTTCTTCCCTCCCCCCTCACACCATCGCATATGTATTTTGTGAAATCATGAGGGTCTCCTTCCATCTTCCGTGTAATTCCCCTTCTCCCTCCCATTCCCTCTCACCTCTTTTCCTTGTTTCATGGTAATCTTCTTCTCATGCTCTTCTTCCCTACTATGTTTTGAGTCACCTCCCTTATATCAGAGAAGACATTCGGCATTTGTTTATTAGGGATTGGCTAACTTCGCTTAGCGTAATCTGCTCTAGTGCCATCCATTTCCCTGCAAATGCCATGATTTTGTTATTTTTAGTGCTGAGTAATATTCCATTGTGTATAAATGCCACATTTTTTTTATCCATTCATCTGTTGAAGGGAACCTAGGTTGGTTCCACAGTCTAGTTATTGTAAATTGTGCTGCTATGAACATTGATGTAGCTGTGTCCATGTAGTATGCTCTTTTTAGGTCTTTTGGGTATAGTCTGAGAAGGGGAATAGCTGGGTCAAATGGTGGTTCCATTCCCAGCTTTCCAAGGAATCTCCATACTGCCCTCCAAATTGGCTGCACCAATTTGCAGTCCCACCAGCAATGTACAAGTGTACCTTTTTCCCTACATCCTCGCCAGCACTGGTTATTGTTTGACTTCATAATGGCTGCCATTCTTACTGGAGTGAGATGGTATCTTAGAGTGGTTTTAATTTGCATTTCTCTGATTGCTAGAGATGGTGAGCATTTTTTTCATGTACTTGTTGATTGATATCACTCTTAGCAATTATAAAGGAGTAGAGATAACACCATGCATCTTATCTGATTATAATGGAATGAAACTGGAAATCAACGATAAAAGAAGGAGGGAAAATCCTACTTCACTTGGAGAATGAACAATATGTTACTGAATGATCAATGGGTTACAGAAGACATCAAAGAGGAAATTTAAAAATTCATAGAAATAAATGAAAACACAGACACAACATATCGGAATCTATGGGACACAATGAAAGCAGTTCTAAGAGGAAAATTCATTGCTTGGAGTTCATTCCTCAAAAAAAAAAAAAAAAAAAAAAAAAGGAAAAACCAACAAATAAATGATGTCACACTTCATCTCAAAGCTCTTGAAAAAGAAGAGCAAAACAACAACAAATGTAGTAGAAGACAAGAAATAATTAAAATCAGAGCTGAAATCAATGAAATTGAAATAAAAGAAACAATTGAAAAAATTGAAAAAACTAAAAGTGGTTCTTCGAAAAAATAAATAAGAGCAACAGACCCTTAGCCATGCTAACAAAGAGAAGAAGAGAGGGAACTCAAATTACTAGCATACAGGATGAAAAAAGCAATATCACAACAGACACTACAGAAATACAGATGATAATTAGAAATTATTTTGAAACCTTATACACCAATAAAATAGAAGATAATGAAGGCATTGATAAATTTCTTAAGTCATATGATCTGCCCAGATTGAGTCAAGAGGATATACACAGCTTAAACAGACCAATATCAATTGAGGAAATAGAAGAAGCCATCAAAAGACTACCAACCAAGAAAAGCCCAGGACCAGATGGGTACACAGCAGAGTTTTACAAAACCTTTAAAGAAGAACTAATACCAATAGTTTTCAAGCTATTTCACAATATAGAAAAAGAGGAAGCACTTCCAAATTCATTCTATGAGGCCAACATCACCCTGATTCCTAAACCAGATAAAGACACTTCAAAGAAAGAAAACTACAGACCAATATCTCTAATGAACATAGATGCAAAAATCCTCAATAAAATTCTGGCAAATCGGATACAAAAACATATTAAAAAGATTGTGCACCATGATCAAGTAGTATTCATCCCTGGGATGCAAGGCTGGTTCAATATAAGGAAATCAATAAATGTAATCCACCACATCAATAGACTTAAAGATAAAAACCATATGATCATCTCGATAGACGCAGAAAAAGCATTCAACAAAATACAGCATCCGTTTATGGGATAAGAGGAACTTACCTCAACATTGTAAAAGCTATTTATGCTGAGCCTCAGGCTAGCATCATTCTAAACGGAGAAAAATTGAAGGCATTCCCTCTAAAATCTGGAACAAGACAGGGTTGCCCTCTCTCACCACTCCTATTCAACATAGTTCTTGAAACACTGGCCAGAGCAATAAGACAGACAAAAGAAATTAAAGTTATAAAAATAGGAAAAGAAGGACTGAAATTAGCACTATTTGTGGATGACATGATCCTATGCCTAACGGACCCAAAAGGTTCTACCAAAAAACTTCTAGAACTAGTAAATGAATTCAGGATGAAAAAAGCAATATATAAATATATAAAATCAACACTCATAAGTCTAAGGCATTCCTGTATATCAGTGACAAACCCTCTGAAAGGGAAATCAGGACAACCACCCCATTCACAATATCCTCAAAAAAAATACTTTGGAATCAACCTAATAAAAGAGGTGAAAGACCTTTACAACGAAACTACAGAACCCTAAAGAGAGAAATTGAAGAAGACCTTAGAAGATGAAAAGATATACCTTGTTCATGGATAGGCAGAATTAATATCATTAAAATGGCCATATTACCAAAAGTACTCTATAGGTTTAATGCAATGCCAATCAAAATCCCAATGGCATTCCTCACAGAAATAGAAAAAGCAATCATGAAATTCATCTGGAGAAATAAAAGACCCAGAATAGCTAAAGCAATTCTAAGCAGGAAGAGTGAAACAGATGATATAGTGATACCAGATTTTAAACTATACTACAGAGCAATAGTAACAAAAACAGCATGGTACTGGTACCAAAACAGGTGGGTAGACCAATGGTACAGAATAGAGGACACAGAGACCAATCCACAAAATTACAACTACCTTATATTAGACAAAGGTGCTAAAAGCATCAATGGAGAAAGGATAGCATCTTCAACAAATGGTGCTGGGAGAACTGGAAATCCATATGCAACAAAATGAAATTGTATCCCTTTCTCTCACCATGCACAAAGGTAACTCAAAATGGATCAAGGAGCTAGGAATCAAACCAGAGACTCTGTATCTAATAGAAGAAAAAGTTGTCCCTAATCTCCATCTTGTGGGGTTGGGCTCCAAATTCCTTAATAGGACAACTATAGTACAAGATTTAAAATCAAGAATCAACAAATGGGACATATTCAAACTAAAAAGTTTTTTTCTCAGGAAGAGAAATAATAAGTGAGGTGAATAGGGAGCCTACATCCTGGGAACAAATTTTTACCCCTCACACTTCAGATAGAGCCCTAATCTCCAGAGTATACAAAGAACTCAAAAAGTTAAACAACAAAAAAACAAATAACCCAATCAACAAATGGGCCAAAGACCTGAACAGACACTTCACAGAGGAGGATATACAATCATATAGAGTTTAATTTTGCAAGAATTAACTTTATTTGAATGATTGAATATTTGGTGTTCTCACTCCTTTTGATGAGAGCAGTTGTTGTAAGTAAGGGAGGATAGAGAGGACTTCCAACATAGGGAGAAAGGCTTGGAGGAGAGAGAAAAGGACAAATAGAGAGAACAAGTGTCTTTAATTTTCACCATCCTCTTTCTGACAGGAGATAACCCTCAGACAAATTTTCCTATGAGAATAGTTGCTTAGGTAATGTTCCTAGGAAAAACCACCTGGAAAATGGGGAAACATGCTTGGAAGGGAAGAAGGCCAATTCAGGGTGTGAGATCAAAGAAAGTCCCATGGAGTAAACTTCTGGAGAGTATGAACCATCTCTCATACCTGTCCCTATTAAAAGCAAGGAAGCAGTAGTATTTATTCCCTCCACATTGGTTGTAGATTGGCCCTGAGACTTAGTTAATTCCCAGATACTCTGTTCTTTAGAAATGTATGCAAAGAAGTTCCGCAAGGAGTTTGTTCTTCCTTTTATGATTGATATGACTGTGAAGGCAATGTTCTAATGTTCTAATTCATAGAATAGAAGTAGCTTAGGCCAGTAGGCCTAGATAGTACAGGCAGTCCCTGTGATCTTTTTGAGGCCAGAGGGTATCTAAACTTACTCATATGGCTGAGGATATTGACTGGAGAGTTATAGAGGGGCCACTATACTACAGATCAAAATAACTGTTACAATGAATGCTGTAGAAATGGTTGCCCAAAATATAGTTCCAAAGAGAGTTAGAGCCAGGTTCAAATGATTGGCCGTGCAAGTAAGAGCCCACACGAGGGACATATCACCACTGGGATCCACTGCATCTTGACTATTATGAAGAAATGGTTCACAAGTCACACTAGTACAGAAAATGTGGTCACATCTGTCTGGTGAATTCAAGAAGTCCTCTCTTTTCAAGAGGCCTTCTCTTTCTATCCCCTTTTCCAATATGGCATTTGAGTATATAAGGAAATATTATCAGTTTTCATGTCCTAAGGAAAGAGTCAAGAAAGAGAGTTTAGACTATCCTTTTGAATAAGATTGATTTAAACTGATAAAATAATTGGTAAGCTTGCATTTTTTTTCTGTACTATCAGTGAAAACATGGGTCCCAGAGAATGAAGAGATTAGTTATAAGACAGTTTGTTTTGCACGTCTGAGTTCTGGTAAGTAAATTTTGATGATACTCTATAATCTTCTCCAAGAAAAATAAATAGCTGATCCAGAAAAATGACCAGAGTTATAACATTTTGATTCATCCAAAGCTTCTAAACAATTATTATCAAGGACTCCATAAAACATTGCATTATGAAACTATTCTTTGTACCCACTGCTTCTGACCTTTGGAACACATTGCAGAGAATGTTCCTATATTGAAAGCCAGTTAGCTTATTGAAGATTGCTTACTCATCTGATAATAGTTGAATTGGGAAAGTAAAAAAAGAAAAAAACATTCTTTTCTGGTAAGTACTATATGAATCACTCAAATATTTCAGAACTATAGAATGGTTATAGGTTGACTTCCACCATTGATGACTTTTGAATAAAAATTTAACAAATAAAGAAATAAGGAGGCCTTTTCTGAAATTATCATCCTGAGGGTAAAACTAGATACACCACTACTGAGAATATTTGGGGACTATGTTCTGTTTCTACCCCTTGAAGATGAGCTTGGTCCTCCCGGAGACACTTTTTCATAGTACTTATCCCAGTGAATTAACTGAAACACTTGAAATTCCTTCAATAGGATGATATTGTATCATTGCTAGTTATGCAAAAAATTTTACATCCATATATTCATTTAATATGTGCAAAATTGACGTAAGGAAAGTTTGAACATAAGAGGCACAGTATCTAACACTATGAAAAATAATTTATAGCCAGGCGTGGGGGCACACATGCCTGTAAGCCTATTGGCTTGAGAGGCTGAGACAGGAAGATTTCAAGTTCAAAGCCAGCCTCAGCAATAGTGAGGAGGTTCTAAGAAACTCAGTGAGACTCTGTCTCTAAATAAAATACAAAATAGGGCTGGGGATGTGACTCACTGGGTGAGCGCCCCTGAGTTCAATTCCAGTACCAAATAATAATAATAATAATAATAATAATAACAACAACAATAATAATTTATGAACAATAATAAGAGTAACCTCCCTTTGTTGTTGGCATGAGAAGGCATGTTCAATCTTGAGAGGGTTTGGAATGAGATCTTTAAAATTAACATGCAGGAAATGCCTTCCTTTTGTTTAAGAAATCTGAAGTTCAGATTTTCACTTAGAAATTTCAGTGCTTTCTGAAGTTCCCACAGCATTTTTTGAGAGAAGAATAAGAACTAAGCAGGCTGTATTCTATGCCCCTCATCTTCTCTCTTTCTTTTCCTATTCCAGTTGTTTAATAACTAATGTTTATATTATGTATTTTTTCCTATCCTTTTACTTTTAACCTATATGTGTCTGGATATTAAAAATGAATTTCTATTGAAAACATAGAGTTGACTCTTGCTTTTTATACAGTCTAACAATCTGTCTTTTAATTGGTGGTAGACTGTTTATGTTTGATTTAATTATTGATTTGGCTGGGCTTAAATCTACACCTTGCTCTTAGTTTTCTATTATCCCATCTGCTTTTGCACTCACACCTGTGCTTGGTCTCTTCCTCTCTTTCTTGCTTCTTTTGGATTGAATATTTTTTAAATTCCTTTGAATCTTAATTCTTGGCTAATATGTTCTATTTGGGGAGGCGGGGATATGTGCATGGGAGGATTCCTCTAGTGTTTATAATATGCATCCCCAACTTACTATAGACTAGAGTCAAATGTTATCTACCACTTCATAAATAATCTATGAATCTCAGAACCATTTCCTTCCAGGTTCTATTATCCTTTGTGCTATAGTTGCTAAACATTTTACACTACATAGATTATATATCGCCATATATATGTATATATACAATCCCTAAACTACCTCTTCCTTCTTTTCCTCCTCCCTCCCTTTCTTCCTTTTCTTTTTTCTTTTTTTGAGACAGGGTCTCCTTAAGGTTGCTGAGATCAGCCTTGAAACTGTGATCATCCTACTTCAACTGAGGTGTTTGTCCTGCAATGGGCATTATTGATGACTTTTGAATAAAAATTTAACAAATGAAAAATTCTCTTTGTTTATTTTCATCTCTAGTGCTCTTCATTTCTTTGTGCACATCTAAGTTTCCATACTGTTGTGCTCTCACATGAAGAACTTTAATATTTCTTCATATTCAGGTCTAATAGTGATAAATTCTCTCAGCTTTTGTTAATCTAGGAAGTTATTTTTCCTTCATTTTTGAAAGAACTTTCTGCTGGATATAGAATTACAGGTTGGCAGATTTGTTTTTACTGTTGTTTTTAATTTCAGCAATTCAAAGATGTTATTTCATCATCTGGCTTGTATAATTTCTGCAGAGATGTCTGTGACTTTAATTTTTATTCTTTTATATATGATTTGCCTTTTCTGTATCTGTTTTTAAGCTTTTTCTTTATCACTTGTTTCAAGAAATTGATTTGCCTCAATGTGGTTTATCCTGTTCAGGGTTCATTGAGTGTCTTATATTTGTGAATGTAGAGTGCTTATAAAACTTTCAGACATTATTTTATTTTAACATTTGCTTCTGTCTCCTATTTTTTACCTATTATCCTGGGATTCCAATTACCCATTCGTCTGCTTCATCATTCCCTAGCATATCACTGAGGTCTTTTTCACTTTTTAAAATACTTTTCCTCTGTGTATTTGATTTTGGGTAGTTTCAATTGCTCTGCATTCAATTTTTTTTTCAATCTGCTTTTAGTCCCATCCAGTGAAATTATCATGCAAGACATTGCATTTTTTTGTCATTAAATTTCTACATTTTTATGTAATTCATTTTGTTCCTTAATACATTAGTATTTTGCTTTATATCCTTGGGCATATTGGATTTATTTGTAATTATTATTTAAATGTTTTTGTCTGCTAATTTTAGTATCTCTGTTGTTTTTTATTTCATTTATATTGACTTCATTTTCTCCAGATAATCATGGACATTTTTAAAAAATATTTATTTCTTGGTGTGGATGGACACAACACAATGCCTTTATTTTTATGTGGTGCTGAGGATGGAACCCCTGTCCCACCCTTGCTAGGCAACCGCTCTACCGCTGAGCCACAATCCCAGCCCTCATGGACATTTTCTTACTGCTTTCTTTTTCTAGTGATTTTTGAACATTTGTATTGAAGTATAATTGACATACAGTACACTGTATGAATTGAAACAATACGACTAGAGAAGTTTTAGTATATATCTGCAAATGTGGTAGTAAAAACTATACCACAATCAACATAATGGGAATGTCCATCACCTCCAAAGTTTCTTGTGTTCTTTATAATCTCTCCTTTCTCCACTTTAGGCAACCATGCACCTACTTCCTTTAACTGTAGATTAATTCACACTTCCTGGTGTTTTAAATGAATGGAATCATATAGTTTTTCTCATCTGACTTCTTTTACTCAGTAGAATTACTGGTCATATGGTAGGTGAATGTTTAAGTTTTTCAAAACTATGAAACTGTTTTCTAAAGCATTTATTTGACCGTTTAAAATTTCCATGAACAGTGTGGGAAAATTCTAGTTACTCCACATCTTTGCCAACACTTAATATTGACAGACTATTCCATTTTAGTCATTTGATGTATCAGGCTTTTAGTGTTACATCTGAGAAAACATTTGAATATGAATTGAAGTTTTCTGAGTTTTATTACATCTGAGAAAACATCTCAACATCATAAAGATTTCCTTCTATACCTTCTTCTGGAAGTTTTAGGTTTCATAGCTATAACTATGATTCATTTAAAGTTTTTATATATATGATAGAAGGTATGAATTGAAGTTCTCTCTCTCTCTCTCTCTCTCTCTCTCTCTCTCGCTCTCTCTCTCTTTGGCATTTGAAAGTTGAACTGTCACACCAAACTGTTAAAAGTTTGCTCTTTCTCCATTGATTGTTTTTGCGTCTATGTAAAAAAAGGGTCAGTTGTCCATATGTATATAGGTGTATTTTTCAATTCTTATTCTATTTCATTGACTTATTTGCATATATTTATTCCTGTTCCATGCTGTCTCGATTATTAGCTTTAAAAATATTCTTGAAATCAGATAATATTCATTTCCAAATTTTGTTCTTTTTAAGTTATTTTGGGTACTCTAGGTCCTTTGGTTTCCATATAAATTTCAGAATTATCTTATTAATTTCTAAAAAAGAAAAGAAATGAGAAAGACTGCTGAAATTTCAAGTGAGATTGCATTGAATATATATAAACATTTGGAGAGAATTAAAAAATTAAGGAGTGGGATAACTGGGTCAAAGGTGGTTCCATTCCAAGTTTTCTGAAGACTCTCCATACTGCTTTCCATCGCAGTTGCACCAGTTTGCAGTCCCACCAGCAATGTATAAGTGTGCCTTTTCCCCCACATCCTTACCAACACTTATTATTGCTTGTATTCTTGATAATTGCTATGCTGACTGGAGTGAGATGAAATCTTAAGAGTAGTATTGATTTGCATTTCCCTAATTACCAGAGATTTTGAACATTTCTTCATATTTGTTGATCAATTGTATTTTTCTTCTGTGAAGTGTCTGTTCAGTTCCTTAGCCCACTTTATTTATTTATTTGTGTGTGTGTGTGTGTGTGTGTTAAGGTTTTTGAATTCTTTATATATCCTGGAGATTAATGCTCTATCTGAGGTGCATGTGGTGAAGATTTTCTCCCATTCTGTAGCTCTCTTTTCACATCATTGTTTCGTTTGCCGAGAAGAAGCTTTTTAGTTTGACTCCATCTCATTTGTTTATTCTTTATCTTACTTCTTGCACTTTAGGAGTCTTGTTAAGGAAGTCAGTTCCTAAGTCGATGTGGTGAATATTTGGGCCTACTTTTTCTTCTATTAGGTCCACTGCACAGCAATGTTGATTAAAACGATAATTACTCATGACCCAGAACACTCTATTTGTGCTTTCTTTTAAGGAATTAACAGGAAATAAAGGAACTTCTTGTTTCTCTGCAAATAAAAAACAATTTTGAATTTCTAATTGTTTATTGCTAGTTTTTTTTTGTGGTTCAATCTTGTATGATATAAACTTATCAAACTTCCTTGCTAGTTTTTGCAGCATTTTTTTTGTGAAAAGAATGTAATTTTCTATTATATTTTCTACATCGGTTATCACACTATTTCCAAGTAAAGATGATTTATTTCTTTTCTAGTTTATGTGGCTTTTGTCTTATTTTAATGGATAGTGTCTTTGATACAATATTTAATAGAAAAAAAATAAGTGAAGATATCCAAGTATCCTCTTATTTTATTGCAAAAGCATTTAGTCTTGCATCATTAATTCTTTATGTGGGTTTTATTTTATTTTATTTTATTTTGTAGATATCTTTGAATAGATTGAGGAAGTGCTTTCTGAATTTTTAATTTTCTGAGTTTTATTGGAAATGGATGTCAGATTCTGTCAATTTTTTTCTGCATATTAAGATGATCTTATGATTTTTCTTTAGTTTGTTAAGTTACCATTACATTGATTTTTTTAAAAGTTGCATTTTTGTAATAAATCCACTTGGTCTTCATACATTAGCCTTTTTATATATTATTAGATTTGTATGCTAAAATTTTGTTTAGAATTTTTGCATCTGTGTTCATGAGAGATCCGGACTTTTTGTTTCCCTGCAATGTCTTTGGGTTTGATAACAAAGTAGCATTGACTTTAAAGAATGAATTCAGAAGTATTCCCTCTTCTTCAATTTTCAGAAAGAATTTATGTAATTTTTATTACCTTTTTCTTAAACGCCTGGATGAATTTCACCTGTGAAGCCATGTGGGCCTGTGAATTCTTTGTGAAATGTTTCTTAACTGCAACTTAAATTTACTCAATAGATATAGGGCTATTTAGACGATTTCTTCATGAGTGAGGTTTAATAGTTTGTACCTTTCAAAGGACTTATTCATTTAAACAAAGTTGTCAAAATGTTTTCTTTTTATTATTTTAAATTCAGAACCACATTACTTCTTTCATTCCTGATACTGGTGATTTATATCTTCTGTCTCTGGGAGCTGGAGCCCTTGTCTGGTACTAATAGGGAACAGAAAAATGTGAGTGACGGGAAAATGAGGTTAAGGGAATAATTCTGTAAATGGGGTCTACTGCATTGACCCCAAATGCTTTCTCTTTTTCTTTTTTTTTTAATGTAACTTACTAGCAGTCATGCCTGGCTTAGATCAACAGAATATGTTTGTTACACTCCTCAGCAAACAATCTGTTCACTGCAAATGAAATGCAGAACCAAACTGCTGATGAAAAAGAGCACAAGTTAGGGGCTGAGATTGTGGTTCAATGGTACAGCATGTGTGAGGCACTGGGTTCGACCCTCAGCACCACGTAAAAAGAAATAAAATAAAGGTATTGTGTCCATAAAAATCAAAACAAATCAAATCCTACAAGTTACCCTTAGTAAGATAAGGGCACTTTTGTGACCCTTACAAAGACCAGATCCCAGAATGCAGGCAGATAAGGATAATTCACCCTAACCATAAATTTGATAAGAACAAGTTTCAATTAAAACTGATCATCAAGGGCCAAAGTGAATTAAAGTTGGGATGGGGACTTAAAAGTCTGCTGTCCATCACATTCCACCATCATTTCTAACCCCATGACCCCTTCCTTCCCCTCCCACCCCTCTGGCCTAACTAAAGTTCATCTATTCCTCCCATGCTCCCTCTCCCTATCCCACCATGAGTCAGCCTCCTTATGTCAGAGAAAACATTCAGCATTTGGGTTTTTGGGGATTGGCTAACTTCACTTAGCATTATCTTCTCTAATTCCATCCATTTACCTGCAAATACCATGATTTTGTTCTCTTTTATTTCTGAATACTATTCCATTGTGTATATATGCCACTTTTTTTTTTTTATCCATTCATCTATTGAAAGGCATCTAGGTTGGCTCCACAGTTTAGCTATTGTGAATTGTGCTGCTACAAACATTGATGTGGCTGTGTCCCTGTAGTATGCTGCTTTTAAGTCCTTTGGGTATAGACTGAGGAGAGGGATAGCTGGGTCAAATGATGGTTCCATTCCCATTTTTCCAAGAAATCTCCATACTGCTTTCCATATTGGCTGCATCAATCTGCAGTCCCATCAGAAGTGTACGAGTGTCCCTTTTCCCCAACATCCTCATCAACACTTATTGTTGTTTGTCTTCATAAGAGCTGCCATTTTGACAGGAGTAAGATGAAATCTTAGAGTATTTTGATTTGCATTTCTCTAATTGCTAGTGATGATGCATTCCACTGTCATATATAAATAAAAATTAATTAAGAAAAAAGAATTTTAAAAAAAGGAGATAAGTTGGATTACTCAAATAAACTCCTTTCTTCTTGATTCTAAAAAAAAAAAAAAAAAAAGTCTGTTGTCACCTTGCTGTCAGTAAAAAGTTAAGACATGAACCTGGGTAGGATTATCTGCAAAGCCCTGGGACTCCCCAGTAAAACTGGAGGGCAGGAGGGGTGTGTTGTCTTTCTCTCTGAGAGGACCCATTATTTCCTTGATAATGTCCCTCTTTTTCCTTTTCCTGTCCCTTCTGTTTCTCTGAGAGACATGTCTGAAATCTTTCTAGCATGATTATAAGAATCTGGGTGAAGAGGAAAGCCTGTGAAAGCCTGCTTCAGTTCTGTGACAGGCCAGTGCCCTGTAACATTTGGTGTTAGGCCTGGTTTTACATACCTTATCTAAACTACCTCCATTATATGCCTCAGGTTCCTGGTGACTGAGGGAAAGTCTTGAGACAATTCATGGTTCTTTGGCTAGAGCACGCTCTAGTAAGGACCAAAAGGTCTCTTGATTAGAATTTAGATGCTACAGCCCTTAAGGATAAGAATTGAGGCTTTCACCTTTGACATTTTGGGGGAAAAAATCTTGCCCACTGGCAATTGAAAGATTCTTGGTGAAGGCCTCATACTTGTAGAATCTGAAAGCCAATGATCATGAGACTTTTCAACCCCAAGTTAAAGAGTCCTCTTTTTCTTCCTTTTACTCTCTAATATTTATCTCCAGACCTAAAGAACACAGTTAAAAGGATCCCTCTACTAATGAAGAGGTAATGCTAATAAAAAGCTATTTTGCAGAAATCAGGTGGCGTTAGATATCTTAAATATAACTCAAGGGGACACCTGTGCCATTATAAAAACTGAACATTGTGTATTTATAGCAACTTTGCTTATTTTTCTAAAGACTTAAGTGGTCTCCACTCACTAATCAGTAGCATGTTGGACCCTACCTTAAACTTTAATGAATTGCTGTCTAAAGAGACTGACTGACAATACTAATTGCTTCTGTGCTGTTTACAGAAAATGATGTTTTGCTGTCCTGTTTATTGTTGTCCTAGCATAATTCCTGTCCTGTATTTGCTTTGTTCAGTCACCCACCAATTGCCACCATGGATCTCTGGATTGCCTTGTTGCTAAATTCCCTTAACTGTCTATGCCTGTACCTGATAGAGAACAAGGACTTCACGTCATTTCACCTAACTTCACCCTCTCTCATACAGAAGCATCCAGGTCAAATCAATGCCCAAATATCCTAAGAGAATTTAGGGACCCAAAGTCATTGACAGGGGAATTATAGGGAACAAACAGATATAAGTAGTGGGAAAATGAAGTTAGGGATTAATTCCATAAGCTGGGCCCACTTTGCTGACCCCACATGCTTTCTTTTTCTAAAAAGGAATTCACTTACAGCCCTGCCTGGCTTAAGTCCACAGGATATGTTACATTCCTTAGCAAACAAATTGTTATCTGCAGGAAAAGTGGAGACCCCAAATGCCAATAAGATGAATATAAACTACTCCGAACGGGGTGAGGGGACTTCTGTGACTCTTACACAGACCAGATCCCAGAACTCAGGGAGATAAGGATAATTCCCCCTAACCATAAAATCTGTAAGAACAGGTTTCAATTAGAACTGGTCAGCATGAGTCAAAGTTACCTAAAGTTGTCGTAGAAGTGGGGACTTGAAAGTCTCATGCAATCCTCCTGTCAGTCAAAAGTCTAGAGGCAAACCTGGATGGGACTCTCTGGAAACCTCCCTGGGATACCCAATAAAACTGGAAGGCAGGAGAAGATTGGTTCCTTCTCTCAGAGAGGATCCCACTTTTCCCTTGACAGTGTTCCTTATTCCCTTTTCATATCCCTTCTAATAAATTCATGTCTGCTACTCTGAGAGACATGTCTGAAATCATTCTGGTATGATCACAAGAATTGGAGTGAAGAGATAAGGGGTCTTGGCCCTCAGCTTTAAATTAAGAGGGTGGAACTTTTCAAGTTTCCTTCTATTTTTAATATTCAATAAGTTTGATAAGTCTTCTTAGAGATTTATCTATTTTCTTAGCCTTATGTAACCAGGTTTTTGTTTTATTGATTTTTTTCTATTATTTCTTTAATTTCAATTATCTATGCCTTGATCTTTATTATTTCCTTTCTTCCCCATACTATGGACTTCATTTCCTTTACTCTTTTTATATTCTTCAGTTTGATACAAGGACATTAATTTAATATCCTCCTTTTCTAATATAGACCATTAGTGTTATAAATTTCCTGATATTTCTTTAGCAACTTGTCACAAATTCATTCAGTGCAAAATATTTTCTAAGTTCCATTTTGATTTCTTCTTGGCTTCATGCGTTATGTAGAACATTGTTATTTTACTTCCAAATATTTGAGCATTTTCTCATGGTTTGTACTGAGCTCCCAACATTTAAATTTTTATGTTATTGAGCACTGGATTTTTGTTGTATCGCTTTAAAGAATATTGATCTGTAAGATGAGTATGTAAGTTACTTGGTGATCCTCTTGAGCCTTGTTTTTAAGCTGAGAGCAACTCTGCCATGACTTCTACTTTAGTGCCTCTTTAGCTCAGTACTAGACATTACCTTTCTTACTTCTTCTACACAAACCACCTATTCTAGGAATTTCTATGCTCTGGTTTGTTGGAATTCAAACAACTCCTAGTACTATGTGAGCTCTTGGAATTGTTCAGCTTACGTTCCCTGGTACTTATTCCTTCACCAATGTTCTTCCTTTGTCTGACCTTATAAAATGCAGATTAAGGCATACATCCTAATGTAGTAAAAATACAATTTCGTTTTTCCCACTGTCCTTTCACAGTTTAGTCTATGGGATTATCTTTCCTATTCCTGCACGAAGACTCCAGCAACCCATAATTTTCTGCTCATTCTTGGGTGATGATCTACAGTCACAAAGTCAGAGGCAAAAACAAGGAAATCCAGGGGAATTCTATGAAGATTTCCAGAGGTCTTTCTCAACATAGCTGCTTCTCTCTTCTACTCTACACTGAAAATTTTAGCTGTGTAGGTCTTCCTGAGCACTAATCTCTGTCTTCTCAACTTAGTGAAATCATTGGATTCTCTTTCATTTCTCCTCCCTGTGCTATAGTTTAGAAATTGCTTCCCAGAAGAGAGACAGGGTGATTGTGGAGTTCACCTTGTCTCTTCCTGGGGATCACGGTTCTGTGCTTCTTGTTTTCTAATGTCTAAATTCAATTGTTTATTATATTTTGTCAGTGTTTTTAGTTTTTTTTTTTTTTTTTTCAGCATAAGGCTGATTTCAGTCAGATTTTCCCTCCTGGTGGAAAATAGAAGTTTTATCCTGTCTAAATTTGGAAATTCTATTAATTATAAGATTAATGTTAAATCACCTTCATGATACCTTTGTTAGATTTTTAGTATTTATTAAATTGTATACTTGAAGTTAGGCAGGGAACTAAAAAGGGCCCCAGGCTTGGGAGCCTGGACCCTGATTCTAGTACCATCCCTGCCACTTACTAGTAGTCTAAGTTGTGTAAATTTCCAGTGTGTCAGTGTTCAAATCTGTAAATTAAGATGGTGGGACTCTGCAAATTCTCTTCTACTTTCTAAATTTAATTAGAGAGGATCTATATCCCTACTCTTATATCCTTAGGAATACTTCTTTCATTTTTGATCATGGCATTCCCTTGATAAAAGATCAGTAGTAGTTGGGAGATATTTAGAGAAAGGAAAATAGAAAGATCCAGAGAAAGAAGTATGAAATAGTTGCAGGAAATTAGGATTAGGTTTGAGGAAAAAATAAAAGCAATGTGGCATGATCAAAATCAATCTCTTTCTGTACATGTAGACAGAGTGAAGAAAGAATTGAAAAGACTTTCTTGTAGTTTCTTTTTATGCTAGGAAACTTGGTACAGTGCTTAGGGTATGACACACAAAATAGATAATTGAGCAATATTAGGAAAAAATGTGGATGTCTCAAAACAAGGCCAGTGAAGTTAAGTGCCAGGCACATCAAGTTGATGATGTCATAGAGGGAAGAGGTCATTTCATTACCTATGTAAGCATTGAACCAATGGATTTCATTGACTAAGCAGTTTTCTCTGGGAAATGATTTTGATAACCAAATATTTAAATCCTGCATCTTTTGCAAACATACTGAAATGGCATACCTCATAATGCTATAAAAATACAAGTTTGTTTTTCCCACTGTCCTTTTACAGTTTAGTCTATGGTATCATCTTTCCTACTCCTATAACTCCAGTAACCTATAATTTCCTGCTCATTCTTAGGTGACAAATGATCTATTGTCACCACATCACAAATACATTCAGAGGCCAAAAGGAGAAAATCAAGTCTTGTGTAATACTCAAAACTTTGAATTTTATTTACTGTTATCTCTCCTTCTCACCCCACTGCATCCTCACTCCCTACTTCACAGTTGGCTCTGAATGGAAGCCACAAATGTAAGCAGTAGGAAAAACAAGAAAATTCAGTGACCAATGATTCAAATCTTTTATGAAGATTTATGAAGGTGAGGAGTAGTTGATCTCCATTTCTCCACCTCCTGTTTCTAGTCCTCCCTGCTGTTTTGATAGCTGCCACTTAAATCTCACAAGGGTGCAGAGGGCAGGGGCCACAGAACTAGGTGAAACATAGGGCAAGTACTTCTTCTGGCCTAACAAATGTCTTTATCCTTTAAGATATCATTTTGTTAGACTCTTCATGGTTTTCCTGATGTTTCACTTTCTCCTGTCATTCCCCTAATCCAGCAGGATACTTATTTCTGTGTTCTGATGGTCACTGTGACTCTCGGTCCTTGAACATCAAGTAATGAATCTCCACTGTCCTTCAGCTTCTTGCAGGTGGCTCTACTGGACAGGACAGGACAATCCTCATCCTGGCTTACTTTGTCTCAGACCCCACAGCTCTCAAGGAACACTCATACAACCCTTGCCTGGGACTGTAAGTGTCCCAAATTTTTGCTTCTGAAGCAGTCAGTTCTCTTGCCTTTTGCATTTCGCCTGGTAGGAATTGTTAGATTCTGGCCACAGTGTCAATTTCAGCTTTCCCATAGTGAGTTGGACACCAGTCTTTAAGTCTTTTATCCTTAAGAAACACTTTTACTGTTCTCTGAGGGTCTTCTCCCACTAGACTAGGGTTAGAGGATTGACCTTTTCCTATCTCCCTGACTTCATGGAAAGCTTGGCAAAATACCCACTGCCAGCCAAAAGATCTCTTCCCTGGTCTCTTTTGTAATCATTTCTTACCCTTGTCTTTTATATCTAGCTGAGAATCCCAAAAGGACCCCAAGTAAAGATTATTTACTTTGAAGATCTTCAAAGCATGGTTTGGCACCTTTCTTTGGAATGTTGAATCTATTATATTTTGTTGCCTGGTGGAAACTTCAGTTTTCAGATCCTATTACACAAGTAATAAACAAACATGATTTATGGGCCAATCCTTGAACCACAGTCCAGTGGTGTAACATCTGGCTCTACTAAACATTTTGATTTCTAAGTGTGTATTGTGTAAAAAAAAAATTAAGTAGGGGTGGGGGAAATGACTCTTAAAGAGTTTTACTTAATCTTTGACCAGCTCTGCTGTTTAGCACTTATTAACTAGAGCTGCAGGCATACAGAGTTCAATAATTTGGAATGAAATACCTTACTGTGTGTATATAGTAGGTATTTTTTAATAAGGTTGTAGATTTATTCCCCAAGGGCATCATGTGGTTCTTGACCACTGAGATCTCTTCCAGCACCAGAGAGTGGCAAGTCCATGTTTCTTTGGCAAGACAAGAGGGCAGGAAAGTGGCACTGCAAATATTTCCACATTAATTCCCTCACCAGTTGACCACTCTAAACATAGACTTAATGTGCACCATAATAACATGTTTCAGTAAAATTTGAAGGGAGAAGACAGTGGTGGATGGTTCTATTTTTTTGAGGTCTGAATAGCCTTACAGGGTTACTTGACTCCATAGCAGAGGGTGAGGGAAGACAGCACCCTTAGGACACCAGATGTGACTTAGTGAGATCCTATATACTGCTGATTGTTCCTGACCTTTGTAGTTAAGATTGAAAACCAAAAGGACAGTTTGTATAAATCTAAGAGGGAACTAGTTGAATAAGAGTCAAGTGAGTTTCTTCTATTTCACCTCTCTGGAGACCTGAATCATGGAGTTGGAAGGCATTTGCTTGATGTTTGATTTGTTCAAATGGTTACTCTCCAAGCTGGTGTCCTATTTGAGCCTGTAGCATAAAAGTTTGCCACTTTCTTGAAGAGTCTTGTTTTCTCCCTACTCTTCACCTTGTAACTTCTCTGAGATTCCTAAGTTTTGTGATGTCACAGCAGTGGAGAGGTTATCATCAAGCTTTATTTTTTGGTTTCTATTATAAAAACAATAGTCATCTTTTGGTTTTCCATATGTATAAACATGTTTTATATAATTTGGTGTGCTTTTTCACTCTGCACCACAATTTTTATGTTAATATGTCACCATCTGAACAAGTGCTCTGTAATTTCATAGTGCTATTGACTTCCTCAAAGTCATGCATGAACCCCCAAGGGGAGGGTTCCCCAACTTCAGATGACTCAGTCATGGTCACCTCATGGGCTCTTTATCCATCTTTGAATCACAGTTTTAGCATTCTAATTGACCTTCAAGATCATCTAGTCCCATACCTGCCTTTTAAAGAAATGGATTTCTAGAGATTTTAAGCAATTTCTCAAAGTTACACAAATTTGTCTATACTGAAGATACCAAGCAAAAACTCATAAGACTGAATTCTCTTTTGATATTTTTTCCCACTAAGCTGTCAGTTGAATGAATATTCTCTACATTATCCCATGTCTCCTAAAAACAGCAGCTAAAACTATAAACAAATGCCAGTATAAAAAACACTACAGGGCTGGGATTGTGGCTCAGTAGTAAAAGTGCTTGCCTGGCATGTGTGGGGCACTGAGTTCAATTCTCAGCACCGCTTATAAATAAGTGAATATAATAACATCCATCAACAACTAAAAATATATATTAAAAACTCTACAAAATTACTTCAATATTATATATGCTAATATTAAGCTGTTGGTATTTTATAATAGCTCCAAGATTGAGCAAATGCTTATTTAATTGCTATGAAACAGCTTTTGTAAAGTATTGTAAATGATACAAAAAAATGCATAATCCCTAACTTCTAGTAATTTTTATCAGAGAAAAAAACAATTATTATTCAGCTTGTGGTCAGCTCTAACCCTACAACCTCTTTAAAACATTTTGTCCCATCATTCCAGACATGGAACACCTATTAAAACTTAAATATAATATATAATATGCATATAGTTATATCATAGTATTAATAATAATATAATTACATATAATAATGTTAACTATATTAATGTCAGTTAATGTAATAATATATATAAGCTCTAATTTAGAATTTCCAATATATTTTAATACACCTGTGCAATTTCTTTGAAGTAGTCACAGAAATTAAAACTTGGGATTTAGGGGCTAATGCATTTGTAATTAGTGATTCCCAACCCTCCACCCCTACCTTGTAAATACTGCTCTTTGATTTCTTCTCTGATTCATCTGAATCAAGAATGATTTCTTAGATTTAAAGAACTATAGGATAATTCAAATGTGATATTTTGGTAAATTTAGTCCTTAACATTATAAAAGCTCAAACAGCAATAAAATAGTATCATTATTTTTTTACATGGACAAACTGAGACTCAGCAACCTTATGTGATTTGTTCAGGATTTCCCAGTCAGTAGGAGAGGGATCAGGGTCTTATAGTTATATTGGGTGGTGTTAGAGCTCACAGGCTTCCTGCCAGTCCATGCAATAGAGTATAATAAAATAGGAAAAAGCAAATAGCAAAAAATGCTAGTTACAAATTATAGTTTTGTCCCAGTGAAGTTATAGACACACCAAATTATCTGACTATAAGAGGTTTCCAAATGTGTCCCGGTGCCCCATGTGTCCTTCCTAAAGCTGTGTGAATTTTTTTGTTAGAAGAGAAGCCTTATTGTGGGGAAAAGAAGGGTTCCCCAGGGTAAGGAATGGAGGGACACACCCTTTCAAGATATGTTTGTTGAATTCACCTTTTCCAAGAATTGGGCCTGAAGCAAGAATAAAGGGATCAGAGATAGTAAGTCTTAGGATCCTAATTGACAAAAGAATTTAACATTCACAGCAGTCATCTAAAGACAGGGTCCCAGGTCACCAAGTGGCAAGTGGGATAATAGGATTTCAGGTTATTTGCTAAGATCCCTGTTCTTGTCTAACTCAGGCAGTGTTGTGATCCTGACATCATCTTGTTTGTTTAGGGAACCTTGTTCCCAAGATTTTCCTTATAAATTATCAGTGCTCTGTGAGATAATGTGAGTTTTGTGTTTTTCCATGGAAGAAGAATAAGCAGCAGTAGAGATTTGGCGAATATATGTGGGTAGCCACATATAACTAAAAGTTGTTTTGTTCAGTTGGCATGAACCCATAATGTTTACCCCCAAGGGTGTCCAAAACAAAACCTTTCATAAGTTTTCAACCAGGAAGAAAAGGGAACGTTTGGTAAAAAGAAAAGAAATATAGACATTTTTCAAACTGACTTGATGAAGGCTGAAAGCAATATACTATCCTCAAAGAAGTAATCCTCGTTTTAAGAAGGCCAGTTCCTCAAAAAACAGGCATGTGTATTTGCTATGTTTGTTTCTATTTTGTTTATAAAATGTTTTAAAGGTTTATGATGCAATGAGGAAAATATTATTTTGTGGTTGAAAATTAGAGAGTTCTTTTTTTATTTTAGGTCTTACAGGAATTCTAAGGTGCAGTGAGAACTGGAGAGAGTGTTATGGGAGCGCAGTGAGGAAGATGCAGAAAAAGTACCTGGCTCCTTCCCACACACCAGACTTAATTATAAGCCACAATCTCTCGCTCTTTTTTTTTTCCCCCTTCCATCAATTTAGACAAAAATAAATGAATTTTTCTCCAAAATGTATTTCAGGGCCCTCTTAGCATCTCAGATGGAACCAACATTTGCCAGGAGTGTTTTTCCTTGTTTTGATGAGCCAGCTTTGAAGGCAACTTTTAATATTACAATTATTCATCATCCAAGATATGTGGCCCTTTCCAACATGCCACAGCGAGGTAAGTAATACTTCCTGTCATTACAGAAACATAAACCTTGCAATAGCTTTTATGATGATCGTTTTTCTATGCAGTGTGCTAGTAGTTGTGGCCTGTTCGAACTGGGGAGAGCCATCACGTAGGTATGTGTCAGCCCCCACATTTTGGAGATGATAAATCCTGATTCTTTTTGCTTTAGAATCCAGGGCTGTTAACTGTTCTTATACATTGGCAGCCTACCTATCCGATAGTTTGAGTTTCAGCTATTGATCATGAGTGATAACCAGCTAGTGGACTTGGTCTGAATCTGATACACAGGTGTATTTTATTTGTCTCATGTGATTTTTCTTTTGATTAAATTAGTTCCAATTTTTAAAGGTCCAGACATTTCATGTAAAAATATAGATTTTTATTGCTTCAAGAATTCAGCACCTCTAACAACACTGGACCTGCAACTTTTACTGATAGCCATCAGTTGCAGCTGAGAAATGTCTCCCTTCTGCAGGCTGGCCTCCATCCCTTAACCTGTCATTGTCTCCAGCACTCAAGGTTGGCGTACACCAGCCCCTGTCACATCAAATGCCTAGCTCTCATGAACATTTGGGTTTGCAATTTCAGCCATAAGCTCTAGACTGCCTCTGCTGGTTACCTTGCTGAAACCTGAGAATGGTAGAATTGTATCCAGGCAGCTCTAGATTAAGCACTGGGGGAAGTGGGCCAGAGTAGGAAAGAGAAGTGGGTAGAAGAGAGAAAAGGCAGATTGGGGATCAGATTTACAGGCCTCATAAACTTGACCCTTAGACAACCCCATATAACTCAAATTGCTGACTTAGGCCCAAGACTTTGTCCTTAGGTCTCCTCTTAATATACTTTTAATTAATTTATTTGAAAAATTAATTATTGTTAATTAATTGTACATATTTGTGGGTACAGTGTGATGATTTACTATAGGTATGCAATGTGTACTGATTACATCAGGGTAATTAGCTTCTCTATCTCCTTGTCATTACCTTGTGTTTGGAGTCTGGGGTGATTGTAGTTTACAATAATTTAATGCAGTTTTGATGGTGTAGGGATAGTAGAGAAATCTAAATGCTAGAACTTGGGGAGTTGTTGGTAAGTGGCTGGAAACTGACTTGACAAATTATTTTAGAGTTAAATTTTATTGCCTATGTTTACAGTGATTTGGACTAAAACACATTTCTCTAGGTCAGTCTGAAAAAGAAGATGTGAATGGAAGCAAATGGACTGTTACCACTTTTTACACCACACCCCACATGCCAACCTACTTGGTCGCACTTGCCATATGTGATTATGACCATGTCAGCAGAACAGAAAGGGGCAAGGAGGTAAGGAAGATTCATTAGGAAGGAACAAGGAATTGACTGCAATTATTCACTTACTCTGCCTATATCTGGGTGTTATGCCTATATATCCAATTGTCTCTTCCAAGCCCTGTTAATGCTTTTGGTGTGGTTTTGCAAAATGAGAGATAATATTTCCTGCTACTGCTCTGAGGAGGGGTTTCCATGGAAGCCACTCCTCAAGGCAAGTTCTGAGCACCCTCTTCTTGTTTCTGCCTTTGCAGAGGATGGGAAAGAACAGGGAGAGCAGCCACGCTGTTACCTCAAAGCTCAGATTTAGTATATATTGTACTTAGCCTCAAGTGCTAATGTAGTCTTGAAACTGGTGATACTCAAAGTGTTGAATACCAATTGGGGCCCAGGCACCAACCAATCAAAATAGACACCAGCCAGGGGCAACTGCTGTGTCTGAGATGGTACATGCAGGTAAAATGTCATCCCTGCCTAGAAGCTGGGCTGCTGTGTTCCTCAAAGTCTGTGTGGGGTGCTCTGTTCTGAAATACCTGGTTTCCATCCAATAATACCCTCAGTACATCATAAACTTTTAGGAAAATATTAAGATTATTGTGATAACTTTATATACTGTTCTCCTCCTATCAGAGTGCGGAGGTAAGTAAGGCCAGAGCCTTCAGCCCATTTCTTTCTACTTGCATTAGTTTCATGGGGTTGAGAGAGATCAGGCCCTACTGAGTGTGACTGAGCCACACTGGAGCCTGAGATCTTCCAGGCTCATACCATTGACAGGTAGAGATGAGGAACTGTAGGTGAGCCAAGCCATCATGGGGGAAGAATCTGTCAAAGCTGTTCCTTGTACATTCCTTCTAACCTAATGAATTAGTAATACTGTCTTGGATGCAAACATAAGTTTGTTATCTTCCTATGCTATTTACCCCAGTCTGATTTCCCTTACTGAATAATTACTAGGAGATCCTTGACATTCATAGATATAATATTGGTCAAGAAAAATTTTCATGACATACCTCGACAAATCTGCTCAGGCATGACTTGCAAACTAGTGAGAGACCCACAGTGGTCCCTCGGAATCCACCCCTCAGGTTGCTTGTTGTGGTCAGTGCTGCTCAGCCAACAATTCTTAGAAAGAAATAAAATCTGTTACTTCATGAAAGATCACCCTATAAAGAATACCATCTGCTATAGAAACAAGGAGGAAATGATTTGCATGCCTCATAAAGTAATATTCTTAGCCAGAAAACTGAAGTTTGGGTTGAGTTTATCAGTGGAATGTTGCATTTGGCTATGGCTCAGCTCTATAGTGTTGATGAGTCCACCATATACTCTACAGGGATACCAGAATGTTTGCTTGGAATAGTGTCCAGCCTATCTAAACATTGCTCATTAAGTAAGAGATAAAGATTTAGTGGAATGGGGAATGTAGTTAATGTGAATGTGAAGTATGAGGATAAACATAGGAGACTCATAAGTAGGGATGGAAATAACTCTGAGTGGAATTTGGCATACACAGACATTTTCAAAGATATTATTCTTTTAGATGTCAGGACCTGCTGTTTTCAGTAAGGACCACCAGAATACAGTGGTGAGCCAGGTATTATTTGGAAGGAACTTCATAGCTGCATCTCCAAAATAATCCTTACCATTTTGTGTTCCTTGCTGCATTTCCAGGGGCTACACATTCCATAGTTCACCTCACTTTGGGCTGGAAGAATGGTCACTTATGGGAGGAGTGTTGTAAACTGAAAATTAATATGTAAACATGAGTTGTCAATGCTATTATTTTCTGGAAGGCTACGGTTAAAACACACACATTATCTCCACTGTGGCGAAAGATGAATATTATTTCCACCTTTGGTTGATCAGGCTTCCTGTCACCTCAGAAGTTAGAACTTGAGAAGGGGGAGAGTAGGTGTAGTGCAAGGGCAGGGTCTAGTTCTGAGGTCATCTTTCCCTCTGTAATGAGGCCTCTGCAGCTCAGAAGAGGCAGAAAGCAATGAAAGGAACCAGGCTGGAGGCTCAAGAACAGGTGGTTGTATTTTGTGCAAGAGGAACATTCCTGAACCTTCATGTAATTCAAAATTCACATAATTCAAGACAAATTTTCCAGTGGAAATAAAAGCATGGTTAGGTGAATGTGTTCTTGGAGTACATAAGCCTGTAACTATTGTTCAGCTTTTGGGTTTTTTGGGTTTTTTTTTGACATTTCCTCCGGTGTTTTTAGAGAGCTCTTTCTTAAGTTAATTGCATTCACATCAGGACATATATTTTAATATCCTCACCTCTAACTTTTGCTCCAGGCTTTCTTAATTTTATGTATTTTCTTTAGCATTAATAAAACTATCCTATTAAAATTGTTTAGATGCTATAGTTGTAGAGTATTTTATACTTCCATATTACAGTAGTAATGAATGTTAAAATAGTGGAATATTACTCAGAAAAATCACAGATAAAAGTTCCCAAGGACTCAAAAAATAGTGTGGTTACATAAAACTGACAAAAGACAGCAGAGCTTCCTTTTTACCATCTAAAGTGGAAGTGTCCTTTTGCAAGAGAATAAGCAGAGAATATAATTTACTTGCTTTAATAGGTCTAAAATTATTAAAATTTTAATGGACTTTTTAAAATTAGGGGAATTAATTATATTTTAAAATTTGAAAATAAGATGGGACAATTAATATTTTAATTGCTGAAAACCATTTTAAATTTATATAATTTGATCTTCCCTCATTTACACCATATGGTATAACCACCACTAACAGCCCAATTATGTTTTGGGTCATTAGAAATATATCCTGAAAAGGGAAGAATGGATTCAAAGTGTCCTTTTATGTAGAATCTGCATTTTCTATGGGATGGTGGTATGGACCATTCCAAGGGTTGTTTTTCAATTACAGAGTAATGCATATTACTGTCAAAAGTCAACATTACACACTTTTGGATCTTAACTCAGTCAACTGTCTTCTGGGGTTTTCTCAGCACAAGTATTCATTGAAGTGTTTTAAACATGGAGCCTCTGAAAAGGTAAGAATTTGGCTGTAGAGCTATAGGAAGAGGGAGCAAGCAGGCTGCCACTTTTCCAAATCTCTATTGGTTTTCCTAATCACCGCTGAATTGTTTTGATTTAGATACACATCTGGGCCCGGAAAGATGCCATTGCAAATGGAAACGCAGACTTTGCTTTGAACATTACAGGTCCCATCTTCTCATTTCTGGAGGATTTATTTAATATCAGTTATCCTCTTCCCAAAACAGGTGAGGCATCTTTTCTTCCAGTGCAATTGGTTTCTTGTTATGGGGCCCTTGAGTTGAGGTCACAAGGTGCTCATGGGAGCCTTTAAGGACTTACCTTCCATTGTTATGTTTTGCATCATCTGAAACCATAGAGGCCTATCTGTTCTTTCTCTGTGTGGTGCCATGTCCCCAGCAGGGATTCAAAAACTTTGGGGTTTAAATTCCTCCTGGGCACTCACTGGCAGCTCGCTTCCTCCAGATCCTTCTTTCCTTTGTGTTCTGGGCTTTTCTCACATAATGCAAGTGTGCTGTGTGGGGTTCTGGATCCTTTTAGCTAGTGGGCTTGCATGACATACTCCACTTCCCTTCAGTTTTTTTTTTTTTTAATATTCTTTAGCTCTGAGTCATTGGATTAGGACTTGGTGGTCACATCTGTGAATTTTCATTGTATAAAATTGGAATCATGTGTGAATAAAATATGATCCTGAAGGTGATATGTAAATATTTTATTGCTCATAGATATGTGGTATGTATGTAAAATTGTATGAACCACTCAGTTCAGAAAGTTGCTCAAAGTTTTTTTTCTCTCTAAATGGAGAGTATCATGTAAATATGTTTTATTCCTTGGACATGTTAGTGGAAGTCTTAGAAATAGGACACTCTGCCTGTAGTGGCAAACGGTGAAAGAAGGTGGGGAGTAAACATTTGAGGCCTGAGGCTCTGGAACACCAGAAAGCCAGAGGCTTTGCAGCTCTAAGATTCTGCTAAGAGGGAATAGTGAGTGAAGGGATGGAACCAACTTCAGCCCAGTGAGAGATTCTGGAGGTGACATCTGTCATTTATGGGGTTGAAGGCAGCAGAATGGGCTTGCAGATGAAGCTTCTAGCATTTCTTTGCTGGAGGCTCTCAAGGTGAACTTTGTCTAGACAAGAAAAATTCCATTTGTGTTTATTTAGATGAGAGTCCAGAGTTATCTTGTTCCGTTAAGGCACCCCCATCCAACTAATTACCTTATTATCTGTTACACCCACCCACTCACTTCTTTCCTACCCCTAGTTCTCTCTAGTTTACATCACCAATATCTCTATATAGAAGTCCTCGTCTGATTTTACTCCCCTTCCATTTTGCCCCGCATTCTGTCCTTCCATACAAAGCCAGAAGGATCTTTTCAGAGAAAAATCTGATCACATTTTTCAGTCCTCTTTAAATCTGCCTTGTGGTTTCCCAGTTCCCCGAGGATAAAGTCCCAGCTCAGTACCATGTCTTTAGAATGGTGCACCGACCTCTTCAGGGATTTCTCCAATTCCTCAGAGTAGAAAGATGTTTGAACACAGTCTTTGTCCCTTCCTATGTTTCCATCTCCCTCTTGTTTCCTCCCGTTTCTTGCACATGCAATTTGTACATCCTGGACTGTCTTCTACTCAACTGGCTAATTCTCATCAACTCAGTGTCCCCTCCTCCCAGAAGCCATCCTTGACTTCTTCCCTCAGGCTTCCACAGGATCCTGTGCACCCCTCCACTTGAGCCCTTGACAGGCTGTATTCTAATTGTCTGCCCCATTTGATTGGGAGTAACCAGGGTCAGGATCTGGATTGTCATTTACCTCCAGAACCTTGGCAGTGATTCTCTCTGATGGTAACCAGTAAATAAATTCAGGGTGGGGCGTGTAGGATGATAGAGGAATAAATACATGTAATCAGTTCCGCAATGCCACTAGTTCTGACTAACTTATCACCTCCTGAATAGTGAAATTGTATGTGCACTTTAAATATATAAAAGCATAGCACCCTTCATAGCATCTTAGCCAATGTTGCCCTATAAGTACCCATAGGTGCTTAATTAATACTTCATTTCTATTGATAGATGATTAAAATAAGAAGTTTCTCTATTGCTGGATCTTTAGAAGAAAGATAAACTAATGTATCTTAATTATTTCAACTCATGGTGGAGTCACTAACAAAACAAAACAAAAACAACAATGCCTTTCCCACCAGCAGTTCCCACATATGTCATTCTTGGTGAGTCAGAAGTGAGTTATTGGTTAATCCATTCTCTCGATGAATTCTGAGCTCAGAATCTAAGATAATATAAATTGTATTTGTATATCTATAGTAAGTAGTAGCATTTTTTTTTCTGGTGTGGCTATCCTTTTAACTCACTTTTTTTAAAGTCAAAATTTACTGAGCAAATACTGGAAAATAACAATTACTTCCCTAGGTGCCAAGTCAACATAAAAACAGAAGGTGGGTAGGGCTCTGCTCAAGAAACAGAGTTGGGGAAGCAGCTTCTACATGTCAGAAACACAAGTAACAAATTATATCAGCAAGAGATAGAGTATTAGGCAAATAAGAGTCTTAAGAGAAAGAGGATGAAGAAATGGTAATTGAAGTGTCCCAAATATATAAACATCTACAAATAAGTAAGAAAATACAACCCAACAGAAAAACAAGTTAGATGAAAAGAAAAGAGAGTATATGTGGCTAATAAATTTATGAAGAGATGTTTTACTCCATTAGTAATCAGAGAAATGAATATCCAAGGCCACAGTGAAGCATCATTTTATATTCGGTTGTCAGAAAGTAAACATTTTAATAAGTGGCAACTGTTAGAGAAGATGCAGTATCCTTAATGAGAGTATCAATTATTACAACCATTTAAAGCATATTTATTCTCTTTCAGTATTGACATTAGAATAACATTCCTAAGTAAATCCTTAAGAGAAATCTAAATACACATGTACTAGCAGATGTCAACTGGATTATTCATAGCTAGCTGAGCACAGTGGCCCAGCCTCCCAGAGGCTCATAAAGCTGAGCAGAAGGATCAACAACCTCAGCAATTTAGGGAGGCCCTAGGCAACTTAGCAAGACCCTGCTTTAAAATAATAAATAAATAGATAAATAAATAAGGCTGGGGATGTGGCTCAGTGGTTAAGTGCCCCTGAGTTTAATTCCTGGTACCGAAAAAAGTCATAGCTGTACTTTTTATAATAACCCCAAAATGAAAACAACAAAATAGTCATTGATAGGAGAAATGATGAATAAATGATGGTGCAATTTTCCATTATGTAAAATTGGTATAGCAATGAAAATAAAGCACTTATTCAACTACTCTGAATTTTGTTACAAAACTAAACTATATATTTATGTATAAATATATATACATACATACATGATAATATTTCTTTAAAGTAAGGGAATGGCAAATATAAAATGTGATGGAAAACATATAGCTTGACACCCTCTATTTGAAGGGTTGAGTGGTAAATGCACGCATGTTTATATTATTAAAATAATGAGTTAATCATTTGAGTCAAGTAAAACAGGGTCCTGTGTGAATGAATGTTAGTTTATCAGGAAACAAGGATTTCTCTTAAGTCTAACTGCAGCTGAAGTATGAAATGGCTTCTTAGAGCTGGTGAGATTGGACGATTGGACCACAGATTTCAATAACATTCACAGATTGGACAGAGGATTTCCTGGGATAGCAGACAACATGAGCAGAGAAAGACTCTGACTGTGGGGAGCAAGAGGGATTGGGTTGGCTGGCTGGAGCAGAGCAGTTTTTTGTGAGAGAAGTGGGTGGGTTGGTAGGTGGGATGGGTGTGGGTGCAGGTAGTAGGAAGAATAACTGAGGTGGAGGTAGCTAAAGACCAACTGTGCCCATGGCCCGCTGAGCAATGGAGGTGCTAAGCAATGGACTATGGGGCTCTTGGCTGCACACTCCTCCTCATGGGTGTAAACTCAACTTAAATATTCAGCATAGCACAATTTAGCATGTTCATTAACAAAGGTAGCATGGACTAGAAGAATGACATTTCTTCCATTAGAAAAAGAAAACAAAAACATCTATTATTCTAGTTATAAATATAAGTAATAAATAATCACAATGTAGAAAATTTGGAAGAAAATAGAAAAGCACAAAAAAGAAAAGTAATGTCTCCTGTAATGCTGTCAGGCAGATGTAAAACCATGAGTGATATTTTGGTTTATATTTTATCAGTCAGTCTTGATCTCTTTCTATTTGCATTTTAAATGAAAATGGCACCATAGAGTTGACACTGTTTTTGAATTCCTTTTTTGTTTAAGTTAACGGTACACAGGAACAAGATCCAAATAACTAAACATTCTTTTTTTTTTTTTAAAGAGAGAGAGGTAGAGAGGGGTAGAGAGAGAGAGAATTTTTAATATTTATTTTTTAGTTATCGGTGGGCACAACATCTTTATCTGTATGTAGTGCTGAGGATCGAACCCGGGCCGCATGCATGCCAGGCGAGCGCACTACCGCTTGAGCCACATCCCCTGCCCCAAACATTCTTTTATATTATTGTTTTCAAACATAGAGTTCCTACACATTAATTTAACAAAGTAATTTATTTAACCCTCTATGATTGAACATTTGGATTGATTTAACCTTGGCTACCTTGAAAACACTAAATAAAATCCTTATAAGGAAATATTAGCATATATCTGTATTATCTGCTTCGGTATGGATTCCAAAAGTAGAATGGTTTAGTCAAAAGTTATAAACATTTTTTAAAGATTATGAGGCATTTTGCCAGATTATTCCAGAAAGATTGTGCTTTTTGACACTTTTACCCATCAGCTTAGGTGCCAGTTTTCTTATATATGCATCAACACTAATTATTAATCTTGTACATTTGAAAGTATTATAGTATATCCTTTTAACTTTTGGGTTTTTTTAAATATGCATTTTTTAGTTGTTGATGGACCTTTATTTAATTTATTTATTTATATGCAGTGCTGAGAATTGAATCCAGTGCCTCACACATGCCAGGCAAGTGCTCTAACACTGAGCCACAACCCCAGCCCCTTAACTTTTGATTTTTAAATAATTAATCAGATGGGCATTTTAAATAAGATCTTGGCTGTTTAAGTGACTTCTTTGGTGAATTGTTCTTTTTATTTTATTTTTATTCATGTATTTATTTGTGGGACTGGTGATTGAACCTAGTGGGGTTGTACCTCTGATCTACAGTCCCAATCATTTTTATTTTATTTTGAGATAGGTTCTTGCCAAATTGCCAAGGTTGGCCTTGAACTTGCAGTCCTTCTGCCTCAATCTCCCCAGTCACTGGGATTACAGGTGTAATAAGCCATCAAATCAGGCTTATTCTTTTAATTAATTTATTTACTTTGGTACTGGGGATTGAACCCAAGGACACTTTACCACTGAGCCATATCCCCAACCTGCCCTTTTTTCCTTTCTTCCTTCCTCCCTCCCTCCCTCTCCCCCTTTCTCTCTCTCTCTCTTTCTCTCTCTCTCTCTTTATTTTGAGACAGGTTCTTACTAAGTTACTTAGGGCCTTGCTAAATTGCTGAGGCTGGTCTCATATCTGTGATCCTCCTGCCTCAGCCTTCCCAGTTGCTGAGATTACAGGTGTGCTCCACCATGCCTAGCCTTTTTTTTTTTTTTTAATGGGGTCTCGCTCTGTTGCCTAGATTGGTCTTGAACTTCTGGACCTCATCCTCCTAAGTATGTTTTTTCTTTTTTTTTCTGACAGATTCCCTTCCCCTCATAAACATACACACCCATACGCACACACTTTCTAGTTTTTTTTTTGTGTGTGTGTGTGTGTGTGGTATATATTATAAATATTTTTTCTAGTTTGTGGTTTGTCATTCAAATTTGTTTCAGTTATTTTTGATGAACTAAGGCATTCAATATTAAACTTAAATTACTTTTAAAGCAGTTTTAGGTTATTGAAAAAATGTGCAGAAATTGTGGAGAGTTCCCACATACCTCCCCTCTTCTTCGCTTTCTCACTATGGGCTTCTATTGTTAGCATCTTGAATTAGAGTGGTACATTTGTGACAATTGATGAGCCAATGCTAGTACAGTATTATTAGCTGAAGTGTGTTGTATAGTTCCTTGGGTTTTGACAAGTGTATATGATGTGTATCTACTGTTATAATATCACACAGAATAGTTTCACTGCTGTAAAATTCTCCCATGCTCCACCTATTCATCTTTCTCTGGATCGCTGACAACCACTGACATTTTTACTGTTTTTATTATCTTACCTTTTCCAAAATATCATATATTTAGACTCACACAGTATTTAGCTTTTGCAGACTGGCTTCTTGTACTTAGCAATGTGCACTTAAGTTTCCTGCATATCTTTTCATAGCTCTGTAGCTCATTTCTTTTTGTGTTGAATAATACTGAATGTACCAGTTTATCCATTCACCTACTGAAGGGCATTCTAGTTGCTTCCAATTTTTACAATTATGAGTAAAGCTTCTGTAAACATTTATGTGCATGTTTTTGTGTGAATGTAAGTTTTTAGCTCATTTGGGTAAATACCTATGAATGCAATCCTTAAATCTTACTGTAAGCCTATATTTTGCTTCTTAAAGAAACTACCAGACTGTCTTCCATAGTGACTGTATAATTTTTTGCATTTCTACCAGCAAAGAGGAGAGAGTTCCTGATGCTCTGCATCCTTGCCAGAATTTGCTTTGCCAGTGTTTTGGATTTAAGCCATTGTAGTAGCCATTTAATTACCCAATTCTGGTCAAACCCCAGTTTGCATAGTGGTATCTCATTTTCATTTTCATGTACACATATTTAACAACAAATGATGCTGAGCATCTTTACATGTTTGTTTGCCATTTGTGTATCATCTTAAGTGAGGTGTCTATCCAGATCTTTTCCCCATTTTGTTTTATTATTTTGGGGTTTTAAGAGTTCTTTGTATATTTGAATCCATCCTTCATCAAAATAGTTATATAATCAAAACAATTTATTTTCTGTCTTTGCTGTTACTCTCTAAAAAGCCTTCTCTCCCCTCAGGTTATAAATATTCTCTTGTAAGTTTCAGTAATTTTGTAATTTCATGTTAAGATAATTTATAGCTAAAATCTTAACCTTTTTTGGAGGGGATGATTTCATTTTTTCCTCCACTTAAATCCACTTAGATTTAATTGCGTTGCCTGTTTTTGACAACCGTGCAATGGAAAATTGGGGACTACTGATGTTTGATGAATCATTATTGTTGCTGCTACCAAGTGATCAACTGACCGAGAAAAAGACTCTGATCTCCTACATTCTCTCCCATGAGATTGGACACCAGGCATGTGGTAAAATGTTTTTTTTTTTTATTTCACATGGAGGTATTCTCCAGCTGCTCTACCAAAAATAGCATAAAACAAAAACACTGCCACACAACATTTTTTAAAAAACCTTAAAAAATGTGACAGTGAGTAAAATCAAGGAAGGATCTGCTTAGTGGGATTCCAGCTGGACTTGGGCTGTTGGTGATGGACCATAGTGATGAGGCCTCAAGTCCAGGCAAGGGGTAAGGATTTACATTCAGAGATAACTGATCCACAAAGTCTTCTTCAAGGAAAATAAGCATTTGGGTACAATGGTTCACACCTGCAATCCCAGTGATTCGGGAGGCTGAGGCAGGAAGATTGCAAGTTGGAGGCCAGTCTCAGCAACTTAGTGAAACCTTGTCTCAAAATAAAAAATAAAAAGGACTGGGGAAGTAGCTCAGTGGCAAAGCATCCGTGGGTTCAATCCCTAGTAGAAAAAAAAAAAAAGAAAGAAGCCATACAGAGCTCTGAGTATTTGTTTTTCATTCTATCTTAAAATACAGGATACCCAAAAGGGTCGCTAAAAATACACACATTTTATCAAAGAATTGTTTCAAACTTTTACTTAATTTTACTTTGGAAAGAGATTAAATGGATACAGGCAACATATTAGTGAGGAGAGCAATAATTAATCCTCTAGCTGCATCAGCAAAGGCAGTGTAAACATTTACTTTATTAGATCAGTGTTCTTTCACATTGTGATTTTAGAAGGTTAGCCCTTGGATTTGGTGGAAATTCTCACATCTGCATTTCAGTCTATTTCATTTACATGCATTTGTCAAGAAAGAAATCATCTCAAGCATGGAAGTGTTACTTCTTAGTGATGTGGCTCCATAAGAAGTTTGGAAAAGAGCAATTTACTAGGATTGAATAACACCCCAGTGTATAATCAACACACACACACACTTTCACCGGCTTTGATCAGTCATCACAAGTGTCATTTTTTTATTATACCTTAAGTTGCATTCTGTTTTTGAATACAGGCTGCTAACAGTTATTACAAAACTCTGGTTAAATCCCAGTGCATTGTTGGTTTTGGAAATTATTGTTTTTCTTTCTTAGTTCCGTTCAAAATGCACACTTATTTTTTCTGTTCAGTTCAAATAGAAAATAATTACAGCAGACCACATTGCATAACATATGATTACTTGAATGATTTGTATGTGGCATAGATCAAGTCGTGTTTTAAAACATAACACAATGAACTCCTGTTTAGAGTATAATGTGCAAGGATTACTAGGTGGTAACTCAGCAGTCAGGACTTCTGCTTCATTTAACTAAACCTAATAATTTTGGGCAATGTGAACAGTTTAAGAAATGTTACAGTTTGAAAACAAAAATTGCTTTCAATCATTGGATGTGAAAATAATTACAAAAGAGAAATGCATGACTTGTATCTCATGCTAAAACAATGCCTGCTTTTTGGAATCCTGTTTTCAAGTTTTGTTATTTATAGAAAATAAAGTTTAATTATGTCTTTTTGAACTTGCATTTATTTAACATGCAATTACAATAAATATAACTTAAATTTAAGAAAGCTCTTTTTTCTCTCCCATCTCCAAAAGTGGTTTGGAAACTTGGTTACCATGAATTGGTGGAACAATATCTGGCTCAATGAGGGTTTTGCATCTTATTTTGAGTTTGGAATAATTAACTACTTCAATCCTAAACTTCCAAGAGTAAGTATGTTTGTTAAATTTATTTTAAAATTTTCTCCTAATTTATAATTAAAGCATATTCATTGTTGAAAATATATAAAATATAAAAATTAAATTACTAATATTGATATCAGACAGAGGTGATCCATATTATCTTTTTCATATATTTTTGTTCTGGAATTACCTGTTTAAATATTTTTTGAAGTTGGAATTACCTAGAAATTCATAATGCTTTTCTACTCCATTTTATATCATGAGAATTTCTACACATCATTGAATTCTTTTATAAGAAAAAAATTTTAATGGATGCCTAATATTTTATCATTTCATCTTATAACATGTTTGCAAATAATCTTTGCCTTTTATTAGGTTTTGGTTATTTTCACTTATTTTTACTGTTATACCGATACCGAGACTCTCAAATAACTCTCAGACCACACATTGCCATTCCAATTAAGCCTTTATTGCTGGCCAGCAGCGGACACTCTATTCTCTAAAAAGCGAGATGGTCAGAGTGACGTACCCGCCTTCAGTTGGCCTCATATTTAAGCCAAAAAACCGAAAGAGGGACGTTTGGGGGTTTAGCCAATGTAAGCAAGCAAGTACAGGAGCTGAATTGGGCAATTAATGAGACAATGCAATGGTATTATTATATAGTAGTATTTCCCACAGGACTTTCCAGGTTGGCATAGCAGCAAGTAAGCAGAAAGGAAGTGGATCAAAATGACCCTAGTTGAGTACAAGTTAGAGAATGGTTACTAACGCCTAGACAATTAATCTCTGAAAAGGTAAATTGCCCAAGAAATATGGAAAGCAAAGAGAACAATTTTTATATAAGAATTGCTAGGTAACTATTAATGGGTACAGAGTTGGAGCTTTCCCATGGGAGAAGCATTTCTTACATGATATGGAGTCTCAGGGTAAAATGGAGTCTGTTTGGTCATTGCCTAGCCTGGCCTATAATAACACTACCCAGACTAAATTTTAAAGCAGTTTTAATCTGTAGTCTATGGCCTTAAAGATAAGTGATATGCTAATTATTGTGACTCTTGTAGAATACTATTGTTGATATTGCTTTGTGGATTGGAATAAAGAGTAGTATGTATTTTAAAAAATTTATAGATATGAAAGCCTGATGGTTTCAACTATAGCTTTTATTTCTGATGTTTAGTTGTAGTAATTAGGTAGTGCTTTTAGAATGGCATGGAAAAAGCCAAATTGACTTGATTTGATTTAGATATTTAAATATTTAGATATAATGTTATCTGTTGATATAGACCTCTCTTCTCAAGCAAAGCAGAGGTTCTTTTCTTGGCTTGCATTCCCGATACCCACATCCCTACTTGGTTTCTGCCTCCTGTCACTTCTCTGGTCTTTGGGGTTGCTCCTTCCTGCTACTCTTGCTTAGCTACTCTGTCATCTCACTCCTCATTGTTCCAAATCTTGACCTCTTCTCTCTTCTTCCTACCCTCACTCATTCAAACTGCTTATTAATACTTGAGATGCTGATTTCCACTCACCAGATCTTTTTTACAAGTGAAGTCTATTCATTATAAAGAAGATTCTAAGATTATGCTCTTTCTACAGTTGTCCCTCAGCTTTCGTTGGGAGAGTGATTCCAGGATACCCCTCACATTGCAAAGTCTGTAGATTTCTCTTATATGAAACAGTGTAATATTTGCATATAGCTTAAGCACATGTTCCCCAATACCTGAAATCATCTCTAGGTTTCTGGTTGATACCTGGTACAATACAAATGTTATGTGAGTAGTTGTCATGCCATATTGTTTAGGAAATAATTAGAAGAAAAAAAAGTCTGTATGTATCCAGTTCATACACAATTTCCCCCCTATGTTTTTGATCCACAGTTAGTTGAATCCATTGGTGAGGAATCCATGGGTATGGAGGGCCAACTGCATTATTTTTGTAGTAAAATTTCCTTCTTTTATGAAAGATGGTGATAGTAGATATTTGTTTCTGTTGATTGTTTGGCAGAATAAAAAATTGAAAAACCTATTTTGACTCATAAAAACTTTTAAAAATTCCTTTTCCCTGTTTGTGAAATCATAGTGTTTGGGAAGTTCTGAGGTGGAGAGACCTCTTAATGTCCCATTTCCAGGCCATACATCCTGCATTCTGAAAGCTGCCCCTAGTCCCGGCCCTGTCACTCTGCAGTGCCTCCTCTTTCCTCCCCTGCACTGTGCACAGGCCCTGTTGTCCTGAAAAAGGAGTTTAGATGTTATTATATAGAACAGGAGACTGAAATGTTCAATGACTTTCCTAAGCTTGTTTTACTAACTGAACAGAACTGTATTTACAACACAGTTGTCTGAGCCTAGGCTGATAAGTATAACTAAAATAATAAATAGATAATAATAACTAGAATAATGTGGTAATAACAATAATAAAATTGAATTTGGCATTCACCTAGATACCCAGAATATCAGTGTAAAGCACTGAGAGTTCTATACATACATCATCTTATTTAATTCTCAGAACACATATGTGAGTGTAGTTGTTATTTCTATTTTACAGATGAAGGAACTGATGCATCAAGCATCAAGTTACAAGGTCTGAGGTTCAGTGCCAGGACTGTTAACTCCCAGGCTTTCAACCACACTGCTTTTCAGGGAGAGCACACGAAAGTGTTTCTAATCTCAGGGAGCCAGTGTGTGTGTGTGTGTGTGTGTGTGTGTGTGTGTGTGTGTTCATTTTGACTTTTTACTCTACATATAAACTTTGCATACATGGAGTAAATCTTTTCTTCAAAAATCCTTTCAATATACTCAAGTGTACCTACAAAATTGTGTGTGTAATTCTTTTATGAAATAGAATCACACATGGTTAATGTTATTTATAACTTTTCAAAAGCATTTGGTTATATCCCAGATTAACTGCACTTAAATCAATAATGCAGTTTCATTCCCATCAGACAATGAAATTCACCCTTTCTTATTTTTTTAACTTTTTTAAAGTTGTAGATGGACATAATACCTTTATTTTGTTTATTTATTTTTTTATGTGATGCTGAGGATCGAATCCAGTGACTCACACATGCTAGGCGAGCGGTCTACCACTGAGCCACAACCCCAGCCCCCACCCTTTCTTTTCTTAAGTGAATGGATCATTAACATCAATTCAGTTACCTCTTAATGCAACCAGACTGGCTAGATATTACCAGATTCTGGCAAACTTGATGAAGACTTATTATTGGTAATTTTGAAGTTAAAATTGCACCATTTAGTTGATTTTTTTTAATCATTGGTTTCTTAATCACTCTTTTTCTGGGTCTATATTTCTCAATAACTTGTGGAATGGAGTGAGTATAACTCTTGCCAAAAGAACATCAGATCTTGGCACTTGAGGAAATTGCCATGAGCTTTGTGATTAAAAAGCTTAAGTTTTTTCTCTGGAGACTGTGAACTTTGGCTTCCATTTAATTTAGTAATTTGATTGAAATTGACTAATGGAATCACAGAACCATATGCAGAAACATTTTCATTTTTTCTACATCTTGGTCTAATTTCAGCTGCAAGTCATTAAAGCATGATGTGACTGGGTCGTGGTCAAGGGTTCAGAACATTGAGTACCAAGGGTTTCCTGGCTCCCAAAGCTCCAGCTCTGACATTGTCACTCAGTGACTTTTCTTCTTCTTCTTGGTCTAAGGAAATAGCCGATCTGTGGAGGACTCTGCAACGTGGCAGATCTTGTTTGTCTTTACTATTGTAAGCTGAGGCACACTGTTGAATGCCTCTGAGTTTAAATGGGTTTCATGCTGCCATTCAACAGATTATTGAGCATTTAGTGTGTCCTTTTATTGACAGCTATCATCAACTAAGCTCTCTATTATATGCTTACAGATTATTATATACATTATCTCATCCAATCCTCAGAACAACCCTGAAGAAATGATGATGATGATGACAATGATGATAAATAATCACAGCAGTGGAACACTTATTGAGCATGTTCTAATTATTACATACAGTGCATCACAGTTATCTTGGGTGGTCACAGTGATACCTTAAAGATTATGTAAAACCTTATACAAGGCAGTCAAAAGAGACAGAGACAATTCATTCTGAGGGGAGGAAGCCCCACAAAATAGGGAAAAGGTTACATGTAGTATAGAAACGTTCATTAAAATGGTTATAACAGCAAAAGCTAGAAACAACGCAAATCTCTAATAACAGGGGAATGATTAAGTCAATTATGGTCCATTGTACCAATAGCTATGTTTACTTATTTTCTTATTTAGCTTTTGCAAAAGTTCTGTTTGATAAACTTTGAAAAAAAAGGAGTTCACCTCTGACTTGACCACCTGTGAGAATTGCTTCTTATATTTGACTTATTTCTTTCAAGTTTACATTTCTCTTTCACTTACAATGCAGCGGTCCTTATAAGAGTTAATTATGAAGATGAGGTAGTGAAATTTTAAAATGATATGATAAGTAAAGTAGAATATAAAAGTTTTTACAACTATGGGAATCAATATATAGGAAAAAAGATAGGAAAGAATTATACTAACATTGTAGTTATGCTTATATTGGGTGTGAGATTATGGATATTTTTTATTTTCACTATTTTCTATGTTGTGCTTATATGACACTTGGGTCAACAGAAACTCTCAAGAACTCTTGAGTTTAAACCAATACAACCTATTTGCATATGATTTTGGTTTCATTCCTAGATTTACATCAGGGAGAGGTTGTCCTTGTTATGTGTGATAGAGATCTAGTCTCTAGAAGATTTCTGCGATTCTCATTATCCTTAATAAATAGGAGCAGACCTGTGTAGATGTTTCCTCTAAATTCTTGATACTGTGATTCTTGAACTAGCAATATTAGTAGTATCAGGTAGTTTATAAGAAATGGAGGTGTCAACCCAGACCAATTGAGTTAGAACATAATTTGGATGAAATTCCTAGGTGATTCTTATTTACATTAAAAGTTGATACCTAGCTGGGCCTAGTGGTACATACCTATAATTCAGGCTACTCAGAAGACTAAATTATAAGGTTTGCAAGTTCCTGGCCAGCTTGAGCAACAGAGTGAGACTCCATTTGGGAAGGAAAAAAAAAAGTTTGAGACACATTACTCTATGTGATTGGCTTTCTCATTTGGGGAAGAGAGAGTCTGATAATGGCCTAATCAATAGTATTACTAATTTAAAATTAACTGCTATTTAATAGGAAAGAGTTGATCAGAACATTGGACATAGAACACAATTTGAAAGATTATCTGATAACATCCCAAGGGGTGAGACAGTAAACTTGGAGAGCCCAAAGACAGTAGGGATTTGAGGCCTTACCAGGGGCTTGACCTGCTCTACAGGTTATGAACAAACTGTCTGTTTAATTTCTCCATTATCTTTTCTCTGTTTTTTGTCATCCCATATCCCCCTTTGTCCATGATTTCGGTTTCCTTCCTAGATTTACATCAGAGAGAGGTTGTCCTTGTTATGTGTGATAGAGTCTCTAGGAGATTTCTGCGATTCTCATTAAAATGTAATAAACTGCCTTCTCAAAATGCCTATGGATTTCTTTCCAATTGTAAGTTATTATGTCTACATCCTTGCAGATTTACAAATTTAGTATACTTTTGGCTTTGTAAATGTCCATGTAAGAGAGACTGATCAATTTTAAGGAATCACTAATATAATTACCAATCAAATTCCAGAGGATTGAAACTACATAGAAATGCTGTTCTCTGGAAGGCCCTGGCAAGTAGCCATGGGCTTCTTTAGGGGAAATGTACACAACTCTTAGATACCACATTAACTTTATAATGATTCTTTAAATACAACAAGGTATAAAATGGGAAGGGAAGTCTCCTATAGTTTTGTTATTCAAGGAATTATGACTCTAGGCCTACTATGATTCACAGATGCTTCTCTTTTTTTTCCTCCTTCAATAGAAGTTTTTGGAAGTGTTTTAGGACCATTTAATTTTGTGTTTCTATGACACCCCAGAAGTTAATGTGGCTTAATCTTTTCCTTTATAGAATGAGGTCTTTTTTTCTAACTTTTTACATGGTGTCCTCAAAGAAGATCATGCCCTGGTGTCTAGAGCTGTATCCATGAAGGTGGAAAATTTCACAGAAACAAGTGACATAAATGAGCTCTTTGACTTATTTACATACAACAAGGTAAAAGCAGTTAGATATTTTCCTCTGTTCTTGCAGAAAGTTATATAAAATGGATTCTAAGGTTTGTAGATTAATGTGAAACTTAAAACTTTTGATATGAATATCCTTAATTTTATTGAATAAATGGGTTTCAGAAAATGTAGTCAAATTAGTTATAACTTAGAAAATATTAACAGGAACCATTTTATCTTGGAAAGGTTGAAAATCATCATAAATAGATTATTATAAAGACAGATCATTCTGTCTGAGAAATACATTATTACATATAAATACCTGAATCAAAAAATTTTAGTGTACCCTCAATTTTTTATATGTAGTACACTAGCTCACTGTTTACTTCTTCATTAGTGACAGACTACTATTTTATCAGTATATTTAGGGATACTTCAAGCCTTCAGTTAAAGTACAAAATGCGATCAGGAACACAGCCCAGAATATCGCTTTTTAAAATGCAATGTGTCAGTATGTAGATATTGAATTTTGTGCAAATAATGAACAGCTTCTTACATCCTAGGGAGCATCTATGGCCCGGATGCTTTCCAGTTTCCTGAATGAGCATTTATTTATCAATGCACTTAAGGTGAGTTTGCAGACCAGTTGCTACCTGGATGACAGCAAACACATATAGCTAAGGCATGCTATTTTTCAACCTTAACTTCCCTATTTTTACAGTCATATTTGAAGATGTTTTCTTACTCAAATGCTGAGCAAGATGATCTATGGAGGCATTTTCAAATGGTAATCATCCTACTTTTGGATACTTTCTTACTGGGTTGTTTTGTCTGTTATAGTACAAGATTGGGAGGCCAGGGGTCAATGGCAGCTTCACAGAAAAGCAATTTTGCCTTGATTGTGAAACTCCCTTAGGTCAGGAATTGGAATTGTGTCTTTAGTCTTCTCTGTATTCTCATGCCCAAAACAGAGCACAAACTAGATTCATAAATATGTACTCTGTAAATGAATGAATAAATGAAGTATGTAACCACTCATATATAGTCACTTCTCTGTATTCAACCAACCCCAGATGCAAAATATTAGAGAAAATTGGACTTGTACTGAACATATACAGAACTTTATTTCTTGTTATTGTTCCTTAAATCATACAGTATAACAGTCACTGTATTTATATAGTTTTTACATCCCAATAGGTAGTATAGAAATAATTTACAGTATACAGGAAGGTGTGCATAAGTTGCATGCAAACACTACTCTGTTTTATTTAAGGGACAGGAGAATCCATGAATTTGGATATCTCCAGGAGTCTAGGAACAAATCCCCCTCATGCCAAAGGATAACTGTAAAGAAATAAACAGCGTTCTGAATTTGGCCCAGATCACTGGGGATTACTATGTAGATGATGACTAGCATAGCTACTGCATTTCTTTTAGAAGATTGCTACTTCAAAAAGTTTTGCTGATAACTGTGTCTGCATTTGTGATGATCTTTTTTAAACCAGGCCATAGATAACCAGAGTGAGATCCTTTTGCCAGCAACAGTAAAAACCATAATGGACAGTTGGACACACCGGGGTGGTTTTCCAGTCGTCACTTTGAATGTGTCTACTGGTTTCATGAAACAGGAACCATTTTATCTTGGAAAGGCTGAAAATCAGATTCTTCAAGCTCACAAGTAGGTAACTTTGCTTCTCTTTGTCTTCACCTGCCTTGGGCTGAGCTCTGATGGAATGGAAACCAGCCAGTGGGGAGGAAGCATAGCCCTTGATGGGCACATGGCCTACTGCAAAGGAACTCTACATAGGATGCCACTGTGTACCAGGGTGAGACAGAGCCCCAGAGTCCTGAGCAAGGCTGGAGATCTGCAGTTAGGGGCCCAAAGCATGTCCCTCTCCTGGGATTTAGAGCCATGCCAGTGACCAAGGCTTTGGGGTGTTATATGTTGCTCATAGTCTTTTAGATAGAGGTAATGAATACTTTAGATTCTGGGTGAAAGGCAATAAGATAGTGCCACAGGAATTATGGCCTTTAGATGCAGTTAGACCTGCATGGAACACTGATCTCACCAAAATTCAAATCGTAGGTTCATCTTGTTTAGACGTTCTGACTGGCACAGTGGCACACACCTATAATCCTAGCAACTCAGGAAGCTGAGGCAGGAGGATTGCAAGTTCAAGACCAGTCTTAGCAACTTAGAGAGACCTTATCTCAAAATAAAATTTAAAAAGGCTGGGGATATAGCTTTGTGACAGAGCACCGTGTAAAAACAAAATAAAAACCATAAAACTGAGTTTCAGTTCCCTTATCTATAAAATAAATGTATTGACACATCTTAGAGAAGTGTTGTAAAAAAATGAAATATCAAGTAGTTGCCCAGAACTCATTACTTCCTCCTTCCCCTCTTTTACCTTTCTTAATTTGTTAATTTTCAACTGTTTTTGATAGTTTTGGTTTTCACATTTTATTATAGTAGATATCAGCACAAATGAATAATCAGTTTTCAAATACCATCACCAAAATTTTCAGGTTGTCCTACTCCTTCGTTAAAACCCCAGGGGAAAGAAAACAGGAGAACTGAGGGCTGTTTCTCACTGTAATATTCTGTGCCTTTGAAAGAGAGGGAAGTCTTAACTCTGCAAAAAAAAACCAAACACATACTTACACTTGCAAGTCTGAGAGACCAGGCATGTGAAAATTTGAGCAAGACTGGAAATGCTGCCCAACGTCCAAGTCATGTGTCTTTTCAGATGACTAATGAGCTCCCTGTGGTCAGCAGGTTCATCTGGGTCACACCCACCAATGTGGAAAAAAATGTAGGGATCCAACAAATATAAATGTCCTGGATGATTTCTGTTGAGCATATTTCAGATGGGGAGAGAGATAGAGACTAAAAAGTATTTTTAAACATTTATTAAGCATTTTCTTAAACTATCCTTCACCTCTGGGCATGGACTGATTTGGGTCTGTGTACAGCCTTTGAATGCCCTTGAGAGAGGCCAGGTGGTCTTAATTTCACATAAATTGGCCTTGAAGGGAGCAGATATAAAACAGTCTTAGAAGCTACCTACACTGTAAGAATAAATCTGTAAGACACAATAAGAGAGGGGAGTGAGCAAATAGCCAAAGCAAAACTGGCTATTTGTAAAAACATTAGCAAATAATCCTATGAGCAAAAAGTCCAGAGGGAATGAGCGAAGAATTCCAGTTCTGTCTGCTATTTTATCATGTCTTTAATATTGGCTCAGAGTGTGCATTCTTATGTGTTAAAATCAACTAATTTTTTGCTTTTCTTCCCCAAAGTGACACATGGATTGTCCCTATTCTTTGGATAAAAAATGGAGCTCCACAATCTTTAGTCTGGCTAGACAAAAGCAGCAGTAAGTAGCAAATTTTAAAAAACAGCTTCATATATACACATATATAAAGGCAGTGAATAAGATGTTCAAATGTCTGGCTTTTGAGGCCTCATTTAGAACTAAAATGTATCCTTCTTGTAGAACATAGAACTTTAAGGAAAAGTTTTAATTAAAAGCCATTACATGTAAAAAAATATAATTATATGGTAAGACCAATATATAATTTGAATTTTAAAATTTTTTGTTAGGTTTATTGTTAGAACTGCAAATGAATTATATAAAAATGTATTGAAAAAAATTTGTAAATGTACCATTTCAAACTATTCCTATATTTTTTTGTAGAAGTATTCCCTGAAATGCAAGTTTCAGATTCTGACCAAGACTGGGTGATTTTAAATTTGAATATGACTGGCTATTATAGAGTTAATTATGATAAATTAGGTTGGAAAAAATTAAGTCAACAGCTTGTGAAGGACCCTAAGGTAAGGTTATGTTGGGTAGTTTGAATTAAGTACTGTTCATGGTGTCCTCTCTCATCTTTAGAAGGTGAGCTTTCTTATGGGAAGAGACTCCATCCCTATTCCCACCCCTCACCTCCAGCCATACTGAAGAGGTTGTTTTTCTTATTCTTAGAAAAGGGGTGGTTTTGGTTGAATGCATTATGTTTTTGAACATTCGTCTTGCTTTTCCAAAATAATTTTACCTTCAGGTGAAAATCAGAATACATTTTCCTACTAATAATTTTGCAAACTGTGGCAAGTGACTTAAATGTTCTGCTTCCATTTCTTCACTTTAAAATGGAAATATCACTATGTCTTATTTATCATGAGGATTAAAGATGATGTAGGTTTAAAAATACTTAAAATTTCTAAGCCCATATAGTTACTTAATATATGTTAGAAAATATTAACTTTATTCCTGAAAACATATTCATGTGCTTCCTCAGAGGACAGAATTTAATTCATAAAACAGCAATAATGATCCAATATCACTTTACATTATGAAATCACTATGAAATCCATAAACACTAAGGTTGAACAGCTCAAATTAAATAGATTTTAATTGGTTGAATTAAACTGAATCTCCACTAGTAGCAATGGATGGTGGCTTAGGGATCTATGCCGCTGGCTCTACTGTGATGTGCTGTGAACCATGGACAGGTCACTTAGATCCCATTTATAAAACTGCAGTGTTGAATTAAAATATGTCTTAAATGTCTGCTTTTCAAAAATTCTGTGAGGACACAATAAGCCTCTCTCCCTGAGGAAGCCATATGGCATGATGACCCATAGGTTCTGGGTCAGGGAGACTCATGTTCATATTTTTTTGTTCATCATTTACCATAAGTGTGAACTTGGACCTCTTCTTTGACCAGCACCTCAATTTCTTTATTTGTATAGTGGGTATAATATACCAACCTTAAAGTGCTGCTGTGGAGATTAAATAATTGATACCTGTATTATGTTTAACAAAGATCAAACCACAAGTCAGGTTTTCAGAACATTTCAGTAATTTTTAAAATATGTATATTGGGGATTCAACCCAGAGTCAGTCTATCATTGAGCTACATTCCCCAGTCATTTTTTAAGAATATTTTTACTTTGAGACAGGATCTCACTAAGTTGCTGAGGGTCTTGCTAAGTTGCTGAGGCTGGCCTTTAACTTGAGATCCTCCTGCCTCAGCTTCCCGAGTCTCTAGGATTACAAGCATGTGCCTGCACACCCTGCAGTACTTTTTTTTTAAATAAGATTTTAAATAAACTTACAAAATCCACTTAAAATAATATCTTCTTTAAAAATCTTTATCAAAGTGGCTAAATTCTTATTAGTTTCTAAGGGCACTTTACAACACAAAATACTAGGTTATGTAATTTTAGCAATAATTTCTTGAAACCGTAATAGATTTACTTATGGATAAATGGAGGTAAATTCTTTCTACAAAATAATTGGTGAGCAAATAAATCCTACTTTGTAGTATTAGTATTCATCTAGAAAATATAAGTATTAATGCTGCTAGAAAAGTGATGAGACTATTACTGAGGGAAGAATTTAACTTGGCTTGCTCTGATGCTCAGAGGAATGTTGTGAAGATAAATTTTCTAGGACCAAATATGCCAAAGAGCTGGGAGATGTTTAAGGAATGATGTAGGAGGCTTTGGGCACCTGGAGGGTATTGAAGCTGAGTTCAGAGTCCTGTGACCTGGTAATGCCAAGGAATTTGGACAAAAGCTAACCAGTTAGTGCCAAAGGTACCAACCTTTTCATGTATATAAGGGACTCTGTTGGTGCTATGTGACACATCAGTAAAATCTTAAAAAGACAGAATACCTTGGTATTACCAAAGTGGTGTGAAATAATATTTATTTAAGTCCTCCCATGCCAAAAACTCACCTGAACATAATTTGGACACTGTATTACAATTTATTGTATGCTTTCTGTTTTTAGAGAGGCCTTTTAAATATGGCTACCTTTTTATTATTTTTTAATGTGGTATGTTTAGGGAGTACTTTGGCAAAATTCTCTGCTATATTTTAACATTATGATTGATGTCCAGAGGGATCATTTATCAAAAATAGATGTATAATGAATAAATGATGGGGATTGTCCTTAGCAATTACTTTGTGGATGAGATAATTCATGTGAAAATACTTTGGAGGCAGCAATGATATTTAAAATGTTATTTTTTAAAAAAATATTTTATTAAAAGTGTTCTCATCTTTCCCTTCACCTATTTGGGTCTTATTCTGCAGGCCATTCCTGTTATTCACAGACTGCAGTTGATTGACGATGCTTTTTCCTTGTCTAAGTGAGTATGTTTACTTCTCTCATAGTTGTTTTAGAGTATACCTAAAATTCATAAAAAATAATAGCCTCATTGCAAAGAGTTTATTCTTTAGTATACACATGACTTAACTGATTAGAATTAGTTTCAACTTCTGTGGTCATATTGGAATTTTACAGCAGAAAGAGTTGCTGAAAATAAATAGGCTATCAATTGAGATTTCGAAGTCATTTCTTTACCCAAAGGTGATGACTATAGGTATAATTTTAATGAGATCTAGCTTGTATATTAATGCATTGCAGAATTATTGACTTTAAATATATTTATTCAGAGTAATTAAGATGCACTGCTAAGTATTTAACCAGGTAAATTAATTAATATATGTTACAGATTTAAAATTTCCATGCAATAAAATTAAGGGTTATAATGTAGTAAGTTATCTAGCATGCTCTGTGTCTTTGTCCTGTCATATTTCTTGAGGATGTCATGTCTTTGCTGCTTTTTCCCTCTGTGACTTGCAGCTAATTTCCTTATGCAAAACCTTTCTGAAAACCTTCTTTGAGGACACCCTGACTTTGATACTGTTGACTACAACTTCCTAAAAACTTTTCAGCTTCCTGAGACTCCACTTGCAAACCCAATTCTCCTCATGTATTGACTTTGCTTTTTCCTATTGCTGTGAGCATACTGAAGCCCAATCATGGTTATGTCATCTTCTTCCTTTTCCTTTGGATAGCTCATTCATTCTTATGATTTCAGTGACCATTTTATATATGTACAGTACCCAGATGGTATATGATGATTAATAAATGCTCTAAATTGACACATCAACTTTGCTTTCCTCCTGTCTTATGTTTATCCTTTAGTCATTTAAACACTGAACTTTATTTCTATCTCCAAAATGCTCTTGCTATCAATTTCTATGCCTGTGTCAAGAATACCACTATTCTCATTACTCAAACTAGAAACCTAACAGATATTCTCCTTTTGGCTCTCCAGCTCTCATGTTTCACAGGTCTGTATGTATTATTTATTCATTCTTGTTGTGTCCTTTGGATTATTACCTTACAACTTTAGTTGCTTCATGCTAAGTAAAATTTTTGGCATCTTTTGCCTGGCCTATTGCATTAGGACCTATTTCATTAGGCTCTAGGCCTTTAGTTCTTTTGAATTTTTCATTCTGTCTTTGTCAGCACTGCAGCAGTGAAATTTTTAGGCATCAATTGCATCATGTTACCCCAGTTACTTAAATATTGACAGTGCTTTCCCACCAAACCTAAGCTCTTCATTCTGACATTCAAGGGTCTTCGAGGGTTTGAACCACCTCACCTATTAGTTTCCACCTCTCACCACACATAGAGGAAATTCCCTCCCTCTGTTAGGTTGGTCTGCCCATCACACTAATTCCCATGTTACTTTTGTCCTGGGCTGTCTTCTTCCTTCTCTCTGTCCATTTTAATTCTACCCATCCTTCAGTGGTTTTCTCAAGTTCTTCCAAAAAGCCATGAGGCCTTCTCTGACTGTCCTCTCTTTTCATATTTCCCCCTTTCCATGCGAATGCTTCTTTCTTTGCCACTTTATGGTATTCATCACCTGTCCCGGGACCTAATAGCAAGTTTCTGCTCCTCACCAATGCTCTTAACAGTGGGCAAGCGTAGGGTCTTATGGATTATTGCCCACTGGCAGCTGACAGAGCATTAGATAATGACTTTATATATATTGAATAGAAAATATACTCTCATAAAAACACACAATAGATATCTAATATTCTCTTGCCCAATAATTGAGCCAACATTTGGCCTGGACTTTCTACAGCTTCCAGTTTGGATGCATGAATGTACTAGATTGAAATGGAAAGTCTGGCAACACTTCTTGTGTTTCATTTTACTAGTAACATGGAATCTTAAGTAACCTTCTTGCCTTTTGATTTATTCACACACCTTATTGAAGTCAGGCATTGAAGCACGGAACAAATATGGAATCAGTACAAATCATTTAGCAGGTGAAGGTTTTTTGAAAGTGTGTGTCTGTGTGTGTGTTTTTTTTAAACCAAACAGAAGCAATTATATTGAGATTGAAACAGCACTTGATTTAACCAAGTACCTTGCTGAAGAAGATGAAATCATAGTATGGTATGAAGTCTTGGTAAACTTGATAACCAGGGATCTTGTTTCTGATGTGAACGACTATGATACATACCCATTATTAAAGGTAATTTCATGCTTTGTTATGTAGTTTTATTTTCTGGTGCTAGGGATCAAGCCCAGGGCTTTGCACATGCTAGGCAAGCATTCTACTTAGAGCCACGTCTTAGCCCATGTTATGTAGTTTTAAAATAAATTTTCTCTTCCTTTTTCCATATTCTAGCCAGCATCTGAAAGACAGCTCTTTCCCAAAGTAATTGTCAATTCATTCCATGTAGCTATAGTCTTCTTAGTAATAGCTGATTATTCTTAGCTGGTCTAGGAGATAAGTATGAGAGAAATTTGCAAGGGTACTTCATTCTTGGTAAGGTGACAGTGTATTTTAAGAAACCAGAACTGAAGGAAATAATGCATCTTCTTTCATATAGAAAAGGACAGTATCTATTAGAAAGTATTTCTCTAAGAGTTTGTTAAGTAAACACAAGGTCTTTTTAACAGCCCTGTTTTTATAATTGCAATACTTTCATCTACCAGATCAACACTTAAAATCAGAGGAATATATTCCAGAAAGAATAAAAGTTTTGTAGTTGTTTTTAATATTAGGAAGAAAAAGTGGGAAATTAAATTAATGAATGAAGAAATGATATGCCACCATCAATGACAGAATATAAAGAGGAGAATTTTCACTGCTACATCCTAAATAACAGTCACTTATGGGATGGCACCTGTATAATCAAAGCAAGAGCCAGGGAGCCACCCTTTTGATATTTAGGGGCCACAGCGAGTCAAAAAGTGTGTTCATTTCTGGGTCATTCTGTGGGTGGCATTACAAATATCTCAGGTCCTAGATGTTGATTTTTTTTAGTATCAAAAGTACTAGTGGGAACTTAGTGGAGCATAGGGGTGGTGGCCAGTGGCAGAAGGCACTGTTTTGGGGACTGAGTTGGCTTATTGATAACATCTAATGCTTGGTTATGGGTAAAGAAGTAAAAAAATTAATACTTATCTTCAGAGAATTTCAATGATTAACATTTAGTTTGTTCTTAGGAATATGTTACTAATTGTCTAACTTTCATAATCTTGTATTTATGAGCTGGAAGCTCAGAGAACTTTATTTCAATTCGGGGCTTTAGATTGTCCAGGGCATAAATCAGTTCTCATTACTTTGAAGATATGATATAGTTCCTAGGCAAAACCAAATAAGTATATATATATATATATATATATATATATATATATACACACACACATATATATAAATATATTAAGGCTATGATATATATATATAATATTTTTATTACATATAAAGGTACCTTTATTGTATATAAGGATATGATATCCTTAAGATAGACCTGTGGCAAATGTATCACATCCATTTACATATTATAAAACTTTAAAAACTCTATTATATATAAAGACATGATATATATACACACATGTGTATGTATATATGTACACTTGGCATCGAAATGATAAGGTAGAAAGGTTGTTTTACATTTTTATATATTTTCTCCATATGGAAATGTTTTGGTTGATATTAAATGTTAGTTATAGCTAATATTTACTGAGTTCTGACCATGTGCCAGGTAGTGTGCTCATAGACATTATATTACTCAATCCTCACAATAAAGCTACAACATTAGCATTATTATAAACCACTTTTATGTAAGAGGAACTGAACCCAAAAAGTTAAAAAGAAAACAATTATACATTTAATAATAAATAAGGATAATTTCTGAAGAAATATGTAACTTCTCTATTAATATCTTTTTAAATAAAAAGAAATACAATAAAAATGTAGTATTCTGAGTCAGAACTAACTGTATATTTTCTTTGTGGCTTATAGCAGTATTTATTAAAAAGGCTTAACTCAATATGGAATATTTATTCAACAATAATTCGTGAAAATGTAGCAGCTTTGCAAGATGACTATTTGGCTCTGTAAGTATCTTTTTAAGCAGTGATAATTGAATACAATTATTCATATTAATATATGGTTTTCCAGATTCATAAAATATCATCTTAATAACTATTATTCATTGGGAGAGCTTGTACATTATTTGATTGGTGGGCTATATGTGTCCTTACAGGGAATAATAGCTTGGAATAATAACTTTAATTTTTTTTTTCTTTTTTTATGACACAGTTTTCATTCTTACAATAGCCCTGTGACAAATGTATTATATCCAATTACATATTATAAAACCTATCCAGGAAAGTTAAGAAACTTTTTCAGAGACATCCAGCTATTGGGTGACATTCCTAGGTAAAACTAAATAAACAACTATTTCTTATCAGTGATATGAAGATTGCAACCTCATTCTTTTCATTCCATTTTTTTAAAAAGCCAAGAACAAAGAATATCCACTGAGGTTTTAAACAGATTAAAACATCAGACTTTGAAGACTTAGCTATTGTTTTTTTTGTGATAAAATTAATTTATTTTTTTTAGTTATTTATGACAGTAGAGTCAATTTTAACATATGTATACAAACATGGAATATGTCTTATTCTAATGAGGATACCTTGGGTCTTAATTTGTCTGCAAAGTATATGTGTGCACACACAGGAGTATATAACTCTATATTCTCAAAGTTAGGCTACTGGTTGAAACCAGAGAAGAGTCATGCTAAGCAAACTACCCTATGCCAGCAAGTCTGAGAACATGGGAAGGCCACAGGGGGAAAAGTCCCCTCTGTATTATTGTTAACAGGAATTCTATCATGTAATGAGGTCAGTTGGCAGGGATACATAGTGGTCACTAGTATATGAGCATGTTTGAGTATTGCAAATGAATTTCCCAAGGGGAATAAGCACATCATGATGGTCTGGGAAGGAGACAAAAGGCAACCTGGGGCTGTGGTACCTCGGCACACCCCATGACCCAAGGCTTGTGTGTGTGGACGTTCCTTTCTGGATTTAGGGAGGGAATTCCTAGCCACCAAAGTACAGGCATTATAGCTACAACTTCTAGTCAGCATCAGGCTCAACTCAATTAAAGACCAAAAAAGAGGAGATCCAACATGGCGACGGGCGCCAAGAGATCAACTCTCTGACCTCTTCAGCTGCGCGGGCATAAGGAGTCGTAAACTGTCTAAATGCTGCTTGCTCAGGATCACTAGGCAATGCTGAGCTGACGTGGATCTAGGGCGAACAGTCTGGGCCTCTCAGAACACACACCAAACCTGGATCGGCTGCATTCAAGCTCCCGTCCGCTTGCTTCTTGCAGCCAAACTGCCGTGACTCAGCACTAACGACCCGGCTGAAATAACTGGTCAGCCCTTCTGAACTTACGGAGGTAAAAGCCAACCGAGCCTTCATAGGCAGTGGCCACAGGTTTGAAACGGGGCTTGGGAGAGACAGTCAGGACCCACCCGTTGCATTGGTCACCTGGCAAAGGGAACGAACTGTCACCATTTGCATGGGATACCACCATGGCAGAGAACTGATGTCACCATAATGCGGCGGAGGAGATAACTTCATTGAAACCAGCGGCGACAGGTGTGTAATCCCCTAGCCATCCCTCTCCACACAGCGCGGAAACCTTAAGGGCCCCTCCCAGCTGTCCCGTGAGCGTGATAGCCAGACTGAGGGAATCAGGAGTGGCGCGGGACTCGCGGTGCGGAACTCCCGGCTACCGCTCCCACCAGTGCTGATAACTGAGGTCTCTTGCACCAGCTACCAGGGGCGTTGCTACCGGAGGGCAAGCAAATTCGCTGGGGGATCTCAGCCCCAAGCTCTACAAACTTAGGGTCTGAGGGAATGGCAAACAGGGAGAGTGTGCCCAGGCGTTCATGAAAACAGGGCTCCCAGGAGCAGCAGACCTGGCGTGTAGCCAGTATTGTGGTGAGCGTCACCGGTGAGTGGGGCCTGGCTTGAGGAAAAGTGGGGAAGTGACTAGACACAAGAGAAGGCCCTAGGCACTCAGGATTGGAGACCCGCCCAGTCTGGGAGGAAGAGCTGCTGCACAGTGATTGGTTCCCACCTATTGAGAGGAGAAGCTTGGCCCAGTGGACACAGCTCCACCTACTGGAAGATAAGTTAATCAAACTCTAAGACTGCATTTATTAATTTTTTTTTCATTTTCATTTTTTTGTTGTTGTTTTTTAATTTTTTTTTCTAATTTTTTGTTAATTTTTTATTTTATTATTGTTATTTTTTAAATTTTCATTTTCATTTTTTTATTATTATTTTTTTAAAATTTTTTTTCTCTTTTTCTATTTGCTATTTTTTTTCTTTTGTCTTTTATTTCAATTTTCTTATCCCCCTTCTTTGAATTCTACCTGCTTACTCTCATTCTCTTTAGTGACCTATTCCTTCCCTTCTAATATCTTTCCTCCCAAGCATCAAATAAATTTATAAGAGTAACAGTAACTCAGCAGTCAAACAGAACAAGAAGTAACATGAGCAGCATGAAGAAGCAAGGAAGAAAAGGAGTACAAACAATGCAGGACAGCCTAAATACTCAGGAGGACCTAGAGTCATCAGAAAAATGGTCATATAAAGAACTCAAGGAATACCTTAGACAGATGGAATGGAACCTTAAAGAGGATACGAGACAGCAAATTCAAACAGTGAAAGAACACATTGAAAATGAATTACATAAACAGATAAAAGAAGTTAAGCATCTTTATCAGGAGGTAGAGATAATAAAAAAATCAAACAATAATTCTAGAAATGAAGGAAATAATAAACCAAATTAAAAACTCAAATGAGAGTATCACTAACAGAGTGGAGCAGGTAGAAGCCAGAACATCAGATAATGAAGACAAAATATATCATCTTGAAAAGAGTCTAGCCAACTCAGAAAGGCTGGTAAAAAATCACGAGAAAAACATCCAAGAGATATGGGATAACATAAAAAAAAGAAATTTAAGAATCATCGGGATAGAGGAAGGTATAGAGATTCAAACCAAGGGAATGAGTAACCTGCTGAATGAAATAATTACAGAAAACTTTCCAGAAATAAAAAAGAAAACGGATATACAAATTGTAGATGCATACAGGACACCGAGCACACAAAATCACAGTAGACCAACGCCAAGACACATTGTTATGAAGACATCCAATATACAGAACAAAGAGAAAATATTAAAAGCTACAAGAGAAAGGAGGCAGATTACATTCAGGGGTAAACCAATAAGGTTAACAACGGATTTTTCATCACAGACCTGAAAGCGAGAAGATCCTGGAACAACGTATTTCAAACACTGAAAGACAATGGATGCCAACCAAGAATTCTGTATCCAGCAAAATTAAGCTTTATCTTTCATGATAAACAAAAGTTAAAAGAATTTGCAGCCAGAAAACCAGCATTGCAAAGCGTCTTGAGCAAAACACTGCATGAGGAAGAAATGAAAAACAATAACCAAAACCATCAGTGGGAAGTGCCTCGGTAAAGACAGAGGGCGGGGGGAAAGCTAATTATGGAGAAACAAACTAAATTTTAAAGAAAAGATAAATAATCAAACATGGCTGGAAGTACAAACCATCTGTCAATAGTAACTCTAAACGTTAATGGCTTAAACTCTCCAATAAAGCGACATAGGCTGGTAACATGGATTAAAAAAACAAATCCAACAATATGCTGCCTCCAGGAGACACATCTGATTGGAAAAGACATACACAGGCTGAAGGTGAAAGGTTGGGAAAAAATATACCATGCACACGGTCCTCGTAAGCAAGCAGGGGTGGCCATCCTCATATCGAATAAAATCGACTTCAAGTCTAAGTTAATCAAAAGGGATAAGGAAGGAAATTATATACTGTTAAAAGGAACCATTCACCAACAAGACATAACAATTATCAATATTTATGCACCAAATAATGGTGCTGCGACGTTCATAAAACAAATTCTCCTCAAGTTCAAGAATCAAATAGACCACAACACAATAATTATGGGTGACTTCAACACACCTCTCTCACCATTGGACAGATCCTCCAAACAAAAGTTGAATAAAGAAACTATAGAACTCAATATCACAATCAATAACCTAGACTTAACTGACATATATAGAATATATCAACCATCATCAAGTGGATATACTTTTTTCTCAGCAGCACATGGATCCTTCTCAAAAATAGACCATATATTATGCCATAGGGCAACCCTCAGTAAATATACAGGGGTGGAGATAATACCATGCATTTTATCTGATCATAATGGAATGAAACTGGAAATCAATGATAAAAGAAGGAAGGAAAAAAATCCTACATCACATGGAAAATGAACAATATGTTACTGAATGATCAATGGGTTACAGAAGACATAAAGGAGGAAATAAAAAAATTCTTAGAGATAAATGAAAACACAGACACAACATATCGGAATCTATGGGACACAATGAAAGCAGTTTTAAGAGGGAAATTCATCGCCTGGAGGTCATTCCTCAAAAAAAGGAAAAACCAACAAATAAATGAGCTCACACTTCATCTCAAAGCCCTAGAAAAGGAAGAGCAAAACAACAGCAAATGCAGCAGAAGGCAAGAAATAATTAAAATCAGAGCGGAAATCAACGAAATTGAAACAAAAGAAACTATTGAAAAAATTAACAAAACTAAAAGTTGGTTCTTCGAAAAAATAAATAAGATAGACAGACCCTTAGCCATGCTAATGAAGAGAAGAAGAGAGAGAACTCAAATTACTAGCATACGGGATGAAAAAGGCAATATCACAACAGATGCTACAGAAATACAGAAGACAATTAGAAATTATTTTGAAAACCTATATTCCAATAAAATAGAAGATAGTGAAGACATCGATAAATTTCTTAAGTCATATGATTTGCCCAGACTGAGTCAGGAGGATACACACAATTTGAACAGACCAATATCAATGGATGAAATAGAAGAAGCAATCAAAAGACTACCAACCAAGAAAAGCCCAGGACCAGATGGGTATACAGCGGAGTTTTACAAAACCTTTAAAGAAGAATTAATACCAATACTTTTCAAGTTATTTCAGGAAATAGAAAAAGAGGGAGCTCTTCCAAATTCATTCTATGAGGCCAACATCACCCTGATTCCGAAACCAGACAAAGACACCTCAAACAAAGAAAACTACAGACCAATATTTCTGATGAACCTAGATGCAAAAATCCTCAATAAAATTCTGGCGAATCGGATACAAAGGCACATCAAAAAAATTGTGCACCATGATCAAGTAGGATTCATCCCTGGGATGCAAGGATGGTTCAATATACGGAAATCAATAAATGTTATTCACCACATCAATAGACTTAAAGATAAGAACCATATGATCATCTCGATAGACGCAGAAAAAGCATTCGACAAAGTACAGCATCCCTTTATGTTCAAAACATTAGAAAAACTAGGGATAACAGGAACTTACCTCGACATTGTAAAAGCTATCTATGCTAAGCCTCAGGCTAGCATCATTCTGAATGGAGAAAAATTGAAGGCATTCCCTCTAAAATCTAGAACAAGACAGGGATGCCCTCTATCACCACTTCTATTCAATATAGTTCTCGAAACACTGGCCAGAGCAATTAGACAGATGAAAGAAATTAAAGGCATAAAAATAGGAAAAGAAGAACTTAAATTATCACTATTTGCGGGTGACATGATAATATACCTAGAAGACCCAAAAGGGTCTACAAAAAAACTACTAGAACTAATAAATGAATTCAGCAAAGTGGCAGGATATAAAATCAACCCGCATAAATCAAAGGCATTTCTGTATATCAGCGACAAAACTTCTGAAACGGAAATGAGGAAAAACACTCCATTCACAATATCCTCAAAAAAAAGGAAATACTTGGGAATCAACCTAACAAAAGAGGTGAAAGATTTATATAATGAAAACTACAGAACCCTAAAAAGAGAAGTAGAAAAAGATCTTAGAAGATGGAAAAATATACCCTGTTCATGGATATGCAGAACTAACATCATCAAAATGGCGATATTACCAAAAGTTCTCTATAGGTTTAATGCAATGCCAATCAAAATCCCAACAGCATTTCTTGTAGAAATAGACAAAGCAATCATGGAATTCATATGGAAAAATAAAAGACCCAAATAGCAAAACCAATGCTAAGCAGGAAGTGTGAATCAGGAGGTATAGCGATTCCACATTTCAAACTATATTACAGAGCAATAGTAACAAAAACAGCATGGTACTGGTACCAAAACAGGCGGGTGGACCAATGGTACAGAATAGAGGACATAGAGACTAATCCACAAAGTTACAACTATCTTATATTTGATAAAGGGGCTAAAAGCATGCAATGGAGGAAGGATAGCATCTTCAACAAATGGTGTTGGGAAAACTGGAAATCCATATGCAACAAAATGAAACTGAATCCCCTCCTCTCGCCATGCACAAAAGTTAACTCAAAATGTATCAAGGAGCTTGATATCAAATCAGAGACTCTGCATCTGATAGAAGAAAAAGTTGGCTCCGATCTACATATTGTGGGGTCGGGCTCCAAATTCCTTAATAGGACACCCATAGCACAAGAGTTAATAACAAGAATCAACAAATGGGACTTACTTAAACTAAAAAGTTTTTTTCTCAGCAAGAGAAACAATAAGAGAGGTAAATAGGGAGCCTACATCATGGGAACAAATTTTTACTCCTCACACTTCAGATAGAGCCCTAATATCCAGAGTATACAAAGAACTCAAAAAATTAGACAATAAGATAACAAATAACCCAATCAACAAATGGGCCAAGGACCTGAACAGACACTTCTCAGAGGAGGACATACAATCAATCAACAAGTACATGAAAAAATGCTCACCATCTCTAGGAGTCAGAGAAATGCAAATCAAAACCACCCTAAGATACCATCTCACTCCAGTAAGATTGGCAACCATTATGAAGTCAAACAACAACAAGTGCTGGCGAGGATGTGGGGAAAAGGGTACTCTTGTACATTGCTGGTGGGACTGCAAATTGGTGCGGCCAATTTGGAAAGCAGTATAGAGATTCCTGGGAAAGCTTGGAATGGAACCACCATTTGACCCAGCTATTCCCCTTCTCGGACTATTCCCTGTAGACCTTAAAAGAGTGTACTACAGGGATACTGCCACATCGATGTTCATAGCAGCTCAATTCACAATAGCTAGACTGTGGAACCAACCCAGATGCCCTTCAATAGATGAATGGATAAAAAAAATGTGGCATTTATACACCATGGAGTATTACGCAGCACTAAAAAATGACAAAATCATGGAATTTGCAGGGAAATGGATGGCACTAGAGCAGATTATGCTTAGTGAAGCTAGCCAATCCCTAAAAAACAAATACCAAATGTCTTCTTTGATATAATGAGAGCGACTAAGAACAGAACAGAAGAGCAGGAAGAAAAGATTAACATTAAACAGAGACATGAGGTGGGAGGGAAAGGGAGAGAAAAGGGAAATTGCATGGAAATGGAGGGAGACCCTCATTGTTATACAAAATTACATATAAGAGGTTGTGAGGGGAATGGGAAAATAAACAAGGAGAGAAATGAATTACAGTAGATGGGGTAGAGGGAGAAGATGGGAGGGGAGGGGAGGGGAGATAGTAGAGGATAGGAAAGGTAGCAGAATACAACAGTTACTAATAGGGCATTATGTAAAAATGTGGATGTGTAACTGATGTGATTCTGCAATCTGTATTTGGGTTAAAAATGGGAGTTCATAACCCACTTGAATCTAATGTATGAAATATGATATGTCAAGAGCTTTTTTGTAATGTTTTGAACAACCAATGAAAAAAATAAAGACCAAAAAAGAAATACAAAATATACAACATTGATTATTCCCTCAATTGTACCCACTGAGAGGCTAGAAATCTTAGCTCTAGGGTATGTAACTGGAAGGACATAGAACTGAATACATGAGAAGGTGGAAGAAGGTGAGAACAGCCTAAGATAGAATGGACCGGCAAATTGTGTGAATGAACAGAACGGCCAAATGTGCTCCATCAGGCAGCACATATGTTAACCAGACGTATTCTTGGCTCTCCTAAATTAGACTGAAGTGGCTTACTTTTTGTAGCATCCTAGGCCGGTTCTTTTCTTCGAGCAACCTTGGGGAGTGACTGCATTTCCTCAGAATTCCGTCTTTTTGCAGCCAGCTTGGGGTTGGCATGGGTTGGGGGAGGGAGTAAGTTATGTAAATTAATGTCCAGAACTCTCTCTCAGAGGATCTCCACCCTTGGACATTCCACTTTTGCTTATCAGAAGGTCAGGCTAGGCTGGGTTGAAACTATAGGGTGGAGCAACAGCGTTTGGCTTTTGCATTTTCTGGAAATTTACAGCCAGTTTGGCTTCTTTTACCCAGACCCCAAACTTGGAGAGGGTAGGAAGACACACTGCAAGGGATTTCTTACCTGGATTTATTGTTGCTTTTCTCTCTATTATTTTGGAAATTATTTTGCTTTGAATCACAATGTGTATCCTTGCTCAGCTATAAAAATAAATCAAACCAAACCAACACCTCTGTTCTTTTCCTGTACATGCACACAATAGCCAGGAGGAGTAAGGGAAGAAACAGATACTTAAGCAAGGGAAAGCAAACTGCAGAAGGAGCAAAATAAACTATTTTCTTTCTTTTTCTTGCAGAGAGATCCTTATTTTTAAGTGTATTAGATCAGATACTATAAAGACTTTTTTTTAATCCATAAGGCAATTACTGTCAAAGGGAGGAAATTGACAACAGATGTGGAGTGTGTGTACACCCATGTGTGTTTGAGGGAGATGAAAGATGGCAGTAATTTATTTCTAACTTTCAAAAAATACTAGTCTTAGGAGTTTTTTTAGTGCCTGAGAGCCTCTCAGCAAAAGTTTCTCTGAATCTTAAATCCATTTGTCATCCACAAAAGCTATTTTTTAAAAACAGACCTGATATTATTGAAAGGAAGCTTTAAAGTGCTCATTATTTCATGAAGCACTCACTCTTGGAAGAAAATGAAGGTGATACTGTGAAATGAAATGCTTTTCTTTGACTTTTTCCTTCAAGAATATCACTGGAAAAAGTTTTTGGAGCTGCATGTTGGTTGGGTCTTGAAGACTGTCTCCAGCTGTCAAGAGAACTCTTCAGAAAATGGATGAACCATCCAGAGAACGAGTATGAGTGACCCTGTAATTTCCCTTGTTTGTGTCATATTTTAGAACCAATGTCTCTATCTTTTGGATGTTCTCACAGTGGCAGTGATCATTTTGTTTTCACTTGGTTAATATCTCTGTCTAATTTCTTTTCAAATATCCTTTTAAAAAACAATCGTCTATATAGAATGAAATAGTGATTATCAGGGGTAGAGATTTGGAGGAAATGAGATGTAGATCCAAGTATACAAAGGTGCACATCCATAGAATGAACATGTATAGAAATATAATGTAAACCACTACTAATATAATGAGTGATATTGTATTGATTTTGGTATTTTTGCTAAAAGAGTAAATTATAGGTTCTTGCCACAAAAAAATTGTCTTTGCATAACAATAGAAGATTCAAATTCTTAGGTAAATTGTCACCCAGGACCCCTCATTGCTGGTGCATTCTTTCCATAAACATTTAACATAGAATTCTCTCTGCTGCTTGTTTTGAGTCTTATTGGGTTGTTCTTTGTGACTGTTTATTCACATTAGGTCTATGAACTTATCAGAGCATCTCTCCCCCAACCCCCGCCACCCTCTAAATTTGAAGTCTCACTGAAAGCTGAGACTACATTTTTGTCTTCATTACCTCTACCACAGGAGGAATATGACAATGAGTTAGAAGACCAAATTGCTTTTATCCACCTACATCATACTATTCATTTACTTCTCTCTGAAAACTCACTTTTTAAGCTAATTAGATGATCTTTTCTTATGGCATGAATGCAAATGACAGTTCCTGCATTACTTTTCTATATCTCTACTTTGATTTTTATGTCTGGGGTTTCAAATTTTTTTTTTCAAATATTTTTTCTACTTCTAAATATGTGACAACCTGAATAACTTAACTACTGTGAGAAATATCATTGCATGTTATACCTTACAGAATACCTTATCCAATTAAAAATGTGATTTTATGTTATGGCGTTGCCTTGGGAAGTGATAAAGAATGGGACTTTTTGTTAAATGTCTACATTAATACAACAAAGGAGGAGGAAAGGATCCAACTTGCTTATGCAATGAGCTGCAGTAAAGACCCATGGATACTTAACAGGTGATTGTGGTCAACTTATTTTAAAAGTTCCTGGTGGAGGGATTCAATTTATATACCAAAAGGAGAAAAACAGAAATGTGCTAAAGATTTAAAAAGAAACGTGTTTATGAATTGCTAACTTAAAACCATGGGATTTTAATTCAATTTATTTGACTCTGTATTGAATTTTTTAATTTTTTTTTTTTTTTTTTTTTTTTGCAAATGCACTCTTGAAGATATATGGAGTATGCCATCACTACATCTCCATTCACTTTTAATGAAACAAATGTAATGGAAGCTGTGGCAGCATCTGAAGTTGGCCGGTACATAGCAAAGGATTTCTTAATCAACAATTGGCAAGCTGTGATTGAAAGGTAAGAAGGAAGCTGCGATCTCTCTTCTATTTAGGTCACTGACCTGTGCCAGCTTGTGACTGGCATTGACACAGGAGTCTTTTGCACTGCCTTTGCAATGGTTTAGAGAAGCAATGATCTTTCCTGCATTTTGTCTCACCACAAATGGGAAGCCATTACTTACCTTCAATTTTGAATTTCTGTATGAAAATGTATTTGCACAGGATATTTATCTACCTTGGTTTCCCATCACACCCATGAAGAAGTTTGTCTTAAAGAGATGCGGATTTGAGCAGATTGTGTTTTGGTATGTGCATACATGATCCATTCATTTATTTTGTGACTATTTCATCACAGTATCTTTAAGAAATAATGCTCAGCTGGGTGCAATGGAACATGCCTGAAATCCCAGCGGCTCGGGAGGCTGAAGCAGGAGGATACTCAGTTCAAAGCCACAGCCTCAGCAACTTAGTGAGTCCCTAAACAACTTAGTGAGACGCTGTCTCTAAATGAAATGTTAAAAAGGGCTTGGGATGTCCCCAGTACCAAAAAGAAAAAAAAGAATGTTCATTACTATGTTGACCTGGGATGTTGCTCATGTCTTTAATTTTTTGTCAGATTTCTTTTACATAGCTGAATTCTGTATCCTTGAGCTCTTTAAATTTCTTACTTAAGATTCAATTTGCTTGCTTCCTAGCATCTCTGTTGGGTAAAATATATATAAACATGTAAGACTCAAGACAGTACATCCTTCACGACTGGTTTTTCTAAAACATTACTTAACCATTCATTCTGAAAAGCCCAGAATTAATCTGTCCTACCTGCTATTTAGATTAAGCAGCTACAAAGCAGCCAAAAGTTAAGATCCAAGCACATGAAAAGTTGTAAGATACCTTTTCTAAATATATCTCTTTAAAACAAAATATGTAGAATATAAATATTTAAGAATATTGAGTATGATTCTTTTATGCAGCAAAATAATAGAATGTTTTCCTTTTGTAAACATTCATTGAACACCTTTACAACACCAAAAAGGTGGTTTTGATTCAGAAATTTTAAATGTTCAGATGAGAATTTATCTATACTGTACCACTTCTCTGGTTCATAATGGAACATACATATTATACCCATATAATAAGAATATTGTCCTTTTCTCCTATTTTAGATTATCTGTTATTGTTGGTTATTTGCTTTAGATGGTCATTTAGAGGTGAATTTTGACTTCAAGTTCTGCTTGGGTCATTAAAGACTATCCCCTCCTTCCTTAGCCTTAACTTCCATGAGGAATTTGAAAGTCGAGTTTGAATTCAAAATTATGTGCAAAGGTACCCTGATTGCATGAAGTTTCAGAGATTTGAGCCTCATGGGCTGTTTGTTAGTCTCTGTTCTCTCTCCTTGGAGCTTTTGACAAAACCCTCTGTCCCCATGCCCACCTAGGTCTAATGGGCCTGGCTTTTCTGGTCTATAGGTGATAGCCACCTATCTTTTTGTTGTGTTGGTCAGCTTGCTCTCAGTCATTCTCTTTAGCTACCATCCTTGACTCTTCTTCCAGAATCCCTTGATGACCTCTTTGGTAGCAATTTTGGAATTAAAATGTTAGGCAAACAGCTCATTTAAGAAGTGTGTCGTGGTTTGCTTGAGGACCTGTGTTGTAATCACCACAAGGTGTCACACTCTCCATTCCTTCTGAAGCACTGTTGGGGCCCCGAGGAAGACACAGGGTACAGTAACTTCCCAGGCTTACTCTTTAGTAGTGCCTGGCACTCAGCATCCTCATAGGATGTCCTGGAGTGGCTCAAAGTGAAGTGGTGCTGGTCAACCCCAGGAGTTGTCCACATACAGAGAAGGAAGCCTGAGTCCCAACCAGAAACTTCCAAATTTAGCAATGTTTCAGAATCACCTGGAGTGGCTAATAAGCATGAAGATGCCCAAGTCTATCTAACCTTTTCAAATCAGAATCTTCTAGAACAGTATAGAAAATCTGTATCTCTCACTGGCTTCCCAGGTGATTCTAGTTTTGTTTAACATGAGACCAGTAGATGCTGTATTTAAAATTACATGAGGCTGCATTGCCCCAATATGAGAGCCATTAGCAAATATATGGAAATTTACATTAACTGAAAGTAAATAAAATTTAAAAGTCAATTCCTCAATCACACTATCCCTGTTTTAAGAGTTTAGTGTGCTTAGAGAACAGCACAGATACCAAGGACATTTCTGTTATTGTGGAGAGGTTAATTGGACAGCATTGATCTCAGGGGGAAACAGCCACTCCATTCATTATTCTTTCTTCTTATACCATACACAGCCCATGTGCAAATTGAAACTTCAAAACAGTTTTATAGAATCCTGACATAAATAAATGTATGGTGCCACCTGAAACACATATCTGGACTTTGCTGCTCTCTCTCTCGTCTATGATAATGCATTCCTCATATTGGCCTCTTTAGCCCATAGACGTCACTAGACGAGAAAATAAATGATAAGGGCATGCTTCTAATTTAAAAAAAAAATCTTATTTATTTTCTTTATTAAAAATTAGAGGACAATCAGCCCATTCATTAGACAAACATATTGTACAAATGTTAACCATAAGAGAGAAACTGAGTGCCAGGCACATGAAAGGTTTTTTTGCAACTTTTCATATAAATTTAAAACTATTCTGAAATGAAATTTTTTTAAAAATTAGAAGATGCACTGTACATGTGCTCTATTGAAAAGGTGTTAAAGATGGCAAAAATTGCTTTTAATTTAAGTGACTTTAGGTATGTTTTAATTTTTATTCCTCAAAATAATTTAGAGAACAGAAAAATGTTGGCAATATTCTAGTGAGGCTTAAATTCTACTCTTTGAAAAGTTTATTTTATCTGTCAATTTATTAAATTAAATAAGAGCATATTAGTAATTCCTTTCTTAAACTCCAAATGAGTCTTATCATTATCTCCAAGAAGTTCCTAGATTATAAATGCATGGCCTTTTAACTATGGCTTGAATATTTCTATTGTTTACTCAAGAAAACACCACACTAATATAATAGATGCCATATTTATGGCAAATTAATCTTTGTTCACTCCTTTTGCACATTCTACTACAAAATTTCTTTCAGATTCAAACAAGTTTGCTTTCTACATTGAATACATTTATTTTCTGTGTTTAGATTATAGTTTTGTTCAATTTTGCTGATGGTTTTATTTAGAATAGACAGTGATATTTTATGAGTGATTAAAATAATATTTTAATTTAATAATTAAAATATTATATATCTTTAAAATGGCACAGGAATGTTTACTTCTTTGTACATCAGAATATTTAATTATCACTTTCTGAACTGTTATATTTGACATGAATATTAATATGTCACCAGTCTTCATGTAACGATGAAGATAGAATAAAAAGCATAAGTTTAAAAAGATTATGCCAAATTAAGCTTTATATTAACTGTGCAAAAAGTATTTATGCTGGATTTTCTAAAATGTGACAGATCACTTAAGGTTTCTCAAGTGTGTTCCACTGAATGTTATTCATGGAAAACACTGATATGCCTTCTGTGAACAAGGTAGAAATGGCCCAAGCTGTTTAAAAATTGTCGGTTTTAACCCTCCCTTTTGTAAACCTATAAGGTATGTTAACATTGTAAAGTCTTGAAAAGCCCTGCAAAAAGAAATGTGGAGTTTTCCATGCATTTTGAATACTTAGCCTCTTACAGGTACAGTCTTTCTGAACATAAGCTTGGGATATGTGTTAGTCAGCTTTTTGTTGCTGTGACCAAAATAACTGCCAAGAACAACTTAGAGAAGAAAGAGTTTATTTGGGGTCATGGTTTCAGAGGTTCATTCCATGGTCAGTGAGCTCCACTGCTGTGGTCCTGAGGTGAAACAGAACATCATGGTGGAAGGATATAGTGGAGGAAAGCTGTTCATTTCATAGCAGCCAAGAAACATAGAGGGAGGAAGAGGCTAGAGAGAAGATGAACTTGTCTAGGGCATACTCACAGTGACCTATTTCCTTCAACTAGATCCCATCCCCCAATAGTTCATTCAGCCACATGATGAGATCAGAGCCCTCATAAGCCAATTATTGCCTAAAAGCCCTACTTCTGAACACATGAGGGAGTACATTCCAGATCCAAACCATAATAGGATACTCCATTGTCAACAAAATGTCCTTTTGCCAGTAGATCGCACGCTCCAGAAGAAGGATAGAATGGAGAGACATTTTTTTCCAGCTCTTTCATCCAGAAATGGAACTGAAACATGTATTTATTTTTTGTGTACTAGTTGACATTCAAGCATTGGTTTCCTCCTCTGTAAAATGGCAGATGTTGTATCAGACAAATTCTAAGGTTCTTTCCAGTAACAAAATATCTTAGTTTTTTTTTTAATTTCTTATGTCAAGATACAGTTCAAGCTGTTATGGGGAGGTAAAGTGATAAGTACATAGGTCTGATGAATGCTGTGAAAGAGAGATCTCAAGGGCTTTGGAGATTCAAGAGGAAGTGGGGAGTAGATTGTGATTGGAACAGGTGGTTTGGGAAAAACACTCCTTCTATATGAGAACCTGACACCAGGAAATGTCTGGATGCAGGACTGGGAGGCTTATTTGGGTCTGGTCACAAAAACTGATCTGCTGGAGCTTAGAGCACCGGAAAAGGGAAGATAGGGTTGAGGAGATAAGTTTGGGGGTAAGAGGTTGGACATGTTATAACAGGATTTGAATATCTGCCACGGAGTTTGATTTTGTGTGTTCCTCACTGGTGATTTCTTATTTCTAACTTGTGTCTGTGAGGCACATACTGGTTGTGCTTAATGCCGATAGTGTGTTAAGGCTATTAGGGCAATTGCAGAATGTGGGGGGCGGGGGTAGTGGGAAGATCTACAAAGAACTCTATAGCAAAGTGGTGGTTTATTCCTCTAAGAATTATAGAAAGTGTCTCTTCATTGTTTTTCTTGTCCTTTTATTTACTGTGATTTTAGTTTTTTCTGTCTACCCGCTATTCCATTAAAGACATAATATGTCATAGAGTTAAGAACACAAAATGTAGAATCAGGTCAATCATAGGTTGAGAAGAATGCTAATGTGTGACCTTAAACAATTTTTTAAAATCTAAGCTTCAGTTTTTTTATTCCTAACATGGGGATGATAACCATAATCATGTTTAAGATAGTTTATGAAATGCTACTTAAAGTACTCAGCACACAATAAGTGCTTAAAGTTCATTATTATTAATATTATCTTACTGGATTGTATATCTGTTTTATTATGAGTCCTTATGTCAATCAGTTTCTCTTTCTCAATACTGTCATTTTCTACTTTATGACATTGATAACATCCTTTAGCCCTGTTGGAATGCCATGATTAGGATGAAAGAAATGTTTATACTTGTAATAATTGAAGTTTTCACAACCACCCATAAAACAATTCTCAATTAATTTTACAGGCAATTAATTAACCCAGACTCAAAAGTTTTTAATGGGTGATGGGTTTGGTCCTGGCTGTAGGATCTGGAATTAGGATTAGTATGACCAGAGGGCTTTTCACCACTCTCATATGGTGATATCCTTCTGGGATCCTGTGCTTAGGGATGCAGACATGATGGGCATGGGGTGGGGGACTGGTCGGCACATCTAATGCAAAAACAAACATCATCTCAGGATGTCTAGCTTTGGTCCTGGTGGGCATGCAGTGGTCAACACTGGTTTTAAGTACATCCTTCCCCTGTCTCAAGCAGTCATGGGCATGTTTCACCATGACGTGCAGGCAGTCTTGTGGACGTTGTCTCCTAGAGTAAAATCATAAATGTTGAACACCCTGGCAACAGCAGTCCACAGACTTTCTCCTCCCCTCAGCCAGGTCTAGCATTCTTCCCAGGAAATCTAATCCAGATAAATATGTTCAACATTTGATTCAGTAAGATAACTTGATTCTTGTGGGCCTGGAGTGGTCAACTGCTCCCACTCCCATGTACAGGGCATTACACTTGCAGCTGGGGGGATTTAGTTAATTGTTGGATCAAAGATGAATTTTTGAATGCCGACTCCAAGGGAGACTCCTTGTCTTATAAAAGATACCTTTTAGGTTATAGAAAGTCAATAGGTAACAGCTATGGATGGATCCTATGAAAGAACTTGAGCAAGAGTAAAACAATAATATTTTTGTGACTCTTTTATTGTATGTGATAAAAGTGGTATTCATGCCCTTGCCATTCTTGTTAAGTGGGCTTCACGGCTGATAGGAAAACCCTAGTTTTATTTGAATACAGAATTCAATCAATTTCACACCTAACTGGTCCAAAATGCATCCTTTCTTCATCTTCCCTAAACACATGATTTCTCCTACTGCTGTTATATTGCTTAAGTCCTAAGCTTGAAAGCAGGGGTTCATTTTCTCTTCTGCTCTGTTGTATTTCATGATGGAAACAGGGTTGAAAAGGTTGCAGAGGAGCAAAAACAAACTGAGATGTTATCAGAGTACAGTGGCCAGGCCCTGGATTAGACCTCAATGCTTCCCTGATGACCTGGTGGCCATGCTCTCTGCAAGCAATCAGACCTGGCTAGGGACAGTGGGGAGAACTATGAGAAATGGGAGAGGCTGAAAGTCAACCATACTAGAGTGCCAAATCACTGTACCCACACTAAAATTGAATATTAGTTACCATTTTCTTTTTATGAAGGATAAAAGGTTAACTATTGACATACATTGGCTCTTCATGTTAATTATAATAAATCGGAATTCTGAAGTATAAACTATTGGTAATGCATATATTTTTGATTAGTAATAATGAAAGAGAATGCATTTTCAAGAGAGGTAAATCATGTCTTTCTCAAAAACAACTCCTGAGATTGAGGAGATTGGGAAGGAGTGGAGTTGTTTGGGACCCTGGTAGGCCTTGCACACACACTATCTCATTCAATCTGCTAAAGCCTACATCTAACTCTGTGTTCCATTTTTTACACTCTGAAATTTGATAAAGATGATTTCAAACCCAGCTCCATCGCTTGGGGTCACCTTTCTCCTGTATTTGGCAGAAAATCACACATTTGACATAGTAGACAGTTTTCTTCTGTTTTATGTTTGTCTTTAAGAGTGAAGCTTGATTTTTTTGAAACTCAAATTTCTTATGCTTTGGGTTTTTTTTTTCTACTTGTCTCTTTAAAATGGAGCACAAAGAGATATTTACCCTTTCCCCATAGACACAGGTTTGTTTGCTTTGTCCTCTCTTTGCTCCAGTAGCCATAGCTTGACACACTTGGGACCCTAAAAACTGAAAGCTCAATTTTCTCTTTTATTTGAACATATGCAAATGAACTCTTACAATTTTTAATTTCAAGTAGGCATTTTGAACTAAATCAATTGCGTGTATTAATTATCAAGGCAATGAAACCATTTATTTTTCAGTCCATTATAATAATCTTATTTTAATTTAATTTTTCTCTCTTTCTTTTAATGCATCCAAAAGTCCTTAATTTACATTTTTAGCTACAGCAACACTTTGGACAGGTATGTATCTGCTCTTTTTCCATAGCAACAGCTTTTTTTTCAGATTATTCTTGTTAGATATTCAAGGACACTGACTGAAGGGCATTTTTTAATTACCATGCCTATTGGAGGTTGCCATGGGACTGAGTTTTCAGTGATCATCAACATTCTGAGAGTACCTGAAAATAGGAATCCTCTCTCCAAAAACATAACTAATACAACATTTTTAATACAGTGCACGGTACTTTAGTCAGTGGTTCTGAAACTGACCCTATGCCAACTATTGCTTTTTAAGGGCCATAATTTTACATGTTTATTTACTGCCTTATAAATTTTCTTAATTTGAGACATGGAACATGTATTCTAACTACCTCATTAAAAAAATAAGCACAGTTGTTGCTTTTAAAAGAGCTTTTAGTATTTAAATCAAACTTCAAAAACTGTTACACAACTCAGTATTTATAAATGTCTTTAGTGCTAATAGAACTTTCTATACAACAGATTTTCTATTAAAAGATGAAATTGGACTTCATTCCTGTTTTTGCCTGGATTCGGGAGATAGCAATTAATAAGGGTTGTACATTTAATATTTATCTGCTGCACAAAACACAGCTTTATTTTGCAAAATAATTTTGACCCCTGAATCACATTTTTACTGTTTTGTAGGTATGGAACACAGTCACTGGTTACTCTAATGTACGTAATTGGAAGAACCATAAGTACAGATCTACAGATCATGGAGGTAAGCACCTTAAACATTGAAAAACATATGATAATTTGGAAAGCACTTATGATACTATTTGGATTTGCTAAAATTAAAAATAACATGCTTACCTAAATTATTATACTCTATATTTCCATTGGTGGTATTATCACTGTAAAGGAAGTGGTTTTTAGTTATCCTTCTGAAATGGACATGTCTGTCCATGGAGGGTTGGATTTCATTCTTGCTCACCTGAACTGCTACAGTGGACTGGCCTGGGCTCCCTCTCCCAGGTTGCTCTTCCCCTCATGCCTTCCTTTACATTGCTGCCAGTCATTTATCCATTCTTTGGGGTTCTTCATAGCTTTTAGAATAAACTTTAAAAATATTTTAATTAGTACATGATGCCCTTCATCATCTGGCCTCTGCTTTACTCTCTGGCTTCACTTTTGCTTATATTACCACTGAGTATGAGAAAGCAAGAGAGACTAACAAATACCCCACATACTTTCCCTCAAGTATACATAGTGCTTACAGATTTTATTAGGTTATCATTTTTTTTATGTTTTCTAGACTTCAGAAACATTGTACCTTCTGTTTCTGGTATCTTCCCCATCTCTGCTTTGGTTGGATAATTCCTAATTGCCCTTTAAGATCCTGCTCCAACCACATATTCTAGGAATTTTGTAACAAATAGATTTATACCCTGTTTTCCTCCATGCCCCCAAATCATCCTATGAGTGTCTTTATCATAGTGCTTACCACATTATCCTGAAATTAGTGTGTGAATATGATGACCATGTGAGGTTATTATAAGTTCCTCAAGGACTGAGATAATATCAGCCGTATTTGTATTCTTGAAGCCTAACACAGGGCTTTCCATATCTTGTATTTGCTTTCCTCTGGGCTGCGGTTCTTCTTACACAGGCTTTCTTCATGTGGAAGCTCCAACTTAACATGACTTTTTGCACTCTCAGTTGCAGAAAAAGTAATCCTTTCTTACTCACCTTCAGGTTTCTGTCCTGAAAAAAGGACTTTGATTTGTCTTAGCACTAATCATTGTGTGTAGCCGTGGAGGGATAGAGCCTAGGATACTACGATTGGTCTCATGTATCCAAACTTGGAGCTAGCCCAGCTCAAACTCCAGGCACTGGAAATGGGAGAGGTATAGTTCTGGAAGGAAAAAAAAAAAGAATACTATAATCAGAAAGTAAAATGAGAGGGGAAAGAAAATGTCTACAAAAGGACAAAAGGACACCACACACACACACACACACACACAGAGAGAGAGAGAGAGAGAGAGAGAGAGAGAAGTATAACCTTCACATATCCAGTTGCATAGGCAAAATTAGATTTCTAATACTGAAAGTTGGGAAAGACATGGAACAATTGGAACTCCTTTGAATGGCCGGGGGGTGGCAATGTAACATGGTACAATCACTTAGGAAAACAGGCAATTTTTAAATGTTAATCAGACACATATGACATAACAATTCCAATTCTAGATTTCTGCTTGAGAAAATGAAAACCTTTGTCTATAGAAAGATTTATACATAGCAGCTTTATTCACATTAGCCCCAAATGGAAGTCATCTAAATGTCTACAATGGGTGAATTGTAATGTCACCACACAGTGGAACAGTACAAATACAAAAGGAATGAATTTGTGTAGAAATTCAGATGAATCTTAAGTTGATTATGTTGAATACAAGAATCCAGTTGCATTCTAGGAAAATTTAAAATGACAAAAAAGGCAGATCAATGGCTTCCTGGAACAGAAGGAGGGATGAACTGTAAAACACAAGAGGGAATTCTTTTTTTTTTTTTCATGGTGCTGGAGATTGAACCCAGGGCCTTGTGCATGAGAGGTAAGCACTCTCAATGGAGCTATTTCCCTAGCCCAAGAGGGATCCAATGAGACAATTTAGCCAAAAGATGAGTTAACTGTCAAAATATTGTTTTGAGTGATGAAAATGAGTACTGTTTCTTGATTGAAGCCGTGGTTTCAAAGGTCATGGCTCAAACTCATTGAACTATACAGCTTACTGATCAGCTTATTGTTCACAAATTATATTCCAATAAAACTGATTAAATTAAACATCATGGCCTGAAACTATATTAATATGTACATGAAGATGCTGTGTAAACAAAAAAGGAAACTCAACTCTCCCCAAGCAAGTAAACAAACAAAAAAAATGTGTAGGACCTCAAGGCCTAATATTTGATCCTAAGTAAAAAAAAAAAAAAAAAAAGAGAGAGAGAGAGAGAGAGAAAGAAACAGTCTATTATGCAGTAATCATGAGGGAATTCCTGAAGGAATTATCTTTGTTTGGGGTTTGGCTGGCTTGAGGCTGAACTGTCAGAACTTGATGTATCAGGGAGTCCCCACATAGGAGGGAGGAAGGCACACCCAGAACATGATGGGAATGAAGGTTCCAGGATCAAGACTGAGATTTTGTTTGTATATTCCAATGCATATTAGTTCATCTTTGGCTTTACAGAAACCAGTAAATTTGTGGTGCTGTTTAATAAATGAAAGAATACAGTTGGTATAAATTTAACAATCCTCGAACTTCCAAAACTATAGTTACTATAGTTTTGGGAAAATGCACGAAAATTTATTTAGCAGTAGTTATTATTGCAATTCTGAAAATTAGTTATGATGGATATCCTTGTCAAAGTATTAGTGTCCAACAGTCCTACTAGAACATATTAGTCAGTTCACATGATAATAACTAAATAATTACTAAAAAGGAAAATGAAAAAGAAGTCATCTGAGTCCCTTGTCCCTACTCACCCACACAGCTTCCATACACCCTCACACTTCTGGCCTGGTCTTAATGCTCCACTCTGCAAGAAGCCTGGCCTTACACATGCTCTTAAGCACATATGGAATCCATCTATGGTCCTGCAGGTCCCCAACTCTCTCAACACTGCAATAGCCCAATCATCAGCATGCCACCTGTGGTGTGGAGCTGTGGACATGTGGCTCCCACTTCCTGGCAGGTGTGGGCAGGGAAGGAAAGAATGAAAAGCTAGTTCCTAGATCCTTAATCTGTTTTCCACTAGAACTTTTCCATACACAGTAATTAAACTTGATAGCCTGATTACTACTCAATCTCAAGTGCATCAAGGTTTAAGTGGGTTTTATGAGCAGGTACACTATCATCTTATGGTGATATGTGTTCTGAGTTCTAACTCACTGACACAGAAATAGACTTTCAGAATATCATATTCTGTTGTGGTCTGACTTACGTATAATATTGTGGCAAATATTATACTATCCAGTAACTAAGTTCTAGGCCTGATCCAATGAGACAATTTAGCCAAAAGATCGGTTAACTGTCAAAATATTGTTCTTAATTTTTTTTGAACTAATAAATAAAATTACACATATTTATAGAGTAACTCTTTAATGTTTTAATGCATGTATGTTATGTAATGTTCAAATCAGGGCATACCTATCTTCCTCCTCCTTCTTATCTACTCCATCATTATTTCTTTTTAAAAAAATATATACATATTTTTAGTTGTAGGTGAACACAATACCTTTATTTTATTTTTATGTGGTGCTGAGGATTGAACCCAGCACCTCATGTGTGCCAGATAAGTGGCTCTACCACTGAGTCCCAGCCCCAGCCCCCATTATTATTTCTTTGTGATTAAAACATCATCTAGCTTCATTCTTCTGTGTGTGCTTCTCCATTTTCCCAGTATTATTTACTGATATGACTGACCTTTCTCCAATGCATGTTCTTAGCACTATTGTCAAAGTTCAGTTGGCTATAAATGTGTGTGGGTTTACTTCTAGCCTCTCTATTCTGTTCCACTGGTTGATATGTCTGTTTTCCTTTTTCAATAGTTTTTTAGTTGTAAATAAACACACTATCTTTATTTTATTTATATATTTTACGTGGTGCTGAGAATCAAACTCTGTACCTCACACATGCTAGGCAAGCGCTGTACCACTGAACCACAACCTTAGTCCCGATATATCTGTTTTTATGTCAATACCATACTGTTTTAGTTACTATAACTTTGCTAATACATTTTGAAATTAGGTAGTACAATCAATGCCTCTTGCTTTCTTTAAAAAAGCTCAAGATTGTTTTGGCTATTCAGGTGTATTTGTGTGTGTATGTATGATCCTATACAAATTTTAGAATTGTTTTTCTGGTTCTATGAAGAATCTCATTGGTATTTTCATAAGGATTACATTGAATCTGTAGATTGCTTTCAGGAGTATGGACAGTTTATCCAAATTGATTCTTCCAGGCTATGAACATTGGAAGTCTTTCCATTTCCTTTGTGCCCTCTTCATTTTCTTTCATCAGTGTTTTCTAGTTTTTATTGTAAGGTTCTTTCACCTCTTTGACTAATTTTATTTTAGTTATTTGGTAGCTACCAGAAATAAGGTTGTTTTTCTGCTTTTCTTTTCCCCAGATAATTTACTATTCATGTTTAGAAATGCTATTGAATTTTGTTTTTTGGGTTTATATCTTGCAACTTCACTGAATGTTTTATTAGTTCTAATATTTTTTATTGGATATTCGGTATTTTATAAATATATAATCATGCCATCTGCAAACTGTTAATTTGACTAAAATATTAAAAAATAAAAAATAAAATTTGTGGTATATACCCGTTTTGAACTTTGGAAATTGTAAAATTTCCTTTGAGATACAAAAGAGTCTCACTGTATCTCTGTCCACAAAACTTACATAACATTCAGTAAATATTTATGGAGGCTTAGGATGTGCTTTGGGAATAGACAAAGTTCTGTTTCGTGAACCTTCTAATCTGCATTTAACTTTTCTGGGTAAGCATGGTCTTCATCACATTTGTCTCAGTCACCAGTCTCCCCAGGGACACATTATCTAGGTATACACATTCCTGCTACTCTCATTACCCTTTTGCAGAATCATGTTGCCATTTGGTATGAGCTTTGTTTTATATTGTGTAAGTGAAAAGTTAGACTGCACTGATTGGCTTGTCTCTCTGTCCTTCCAGCTGCAGCAGTTTTACAGTAACATGTTGGAGGAGCACCAGAGGATCACAGTTCATGCCAAATTACAGACAATAAAGAATGAAAATCTGAAAAACAAAAAGCGAAATGCCAGGATAGCTCAGTGGCTTCGGAAAAACACATAGTTCGTGGCGACTCTTAAGCATGCCTCTCACATATAATCTTATTTGATCACAGTTTTGATTTCCAATACTTTGTGAGTTTGGAAAATCAAATGTTATTTGTATTTTGGTCACACCCACTATTCAGAGTCCTATTCCTCCTATGTTGTCATGTTTGGCCCCAAGGCTCTGTGAATGCGGAGGATTCTGTGAACCCTGCTGTATTTCTGGGGAAAGTTTTACTTCATGTTGGGCAATAAACCCACAGAATTTACTTTAAACGCCTTGTAAAAACAAATTTACCTAAGAAAGTCTTGCTTATTGTGTTGTGAAAGCCAATGGAATATTAAATCATTGGCATTAATGAAGAGCACATTCTTTTCTGAGGGAAATACAGATTTGCAATACCCTAGGGTTTATTTAGTCCAACATTGAAAGAATAATGAGAACATAATATGACAGTGTAAAAAAACAGCAACCAGAAAAATCATATCAACTAGAGGACAGAGAAGCCATAGAAAAGCAAGTTTGAAAAAGGAAGAGCAGACATTTTTTACAAGCCATACTAAGTGTCCTGAGGGCAGAGAAATGGGCCTGCTCCTGCCCATTTCTCCCTCCCACAGTACTAAGTACCTTAACCCACACTTTGCTAGTACTGAACTTTATGATGTCACAAAAAGACAAGTGATTGTAAGATCCACAAAGTGCTCTTAGGATTCCCCTTGTGGTGGCCACAGGAGAGGAAGGCCCTGCCCTGCAGCTGTTGCATGTCACTTGCCTGTGGAACCAATACTCCATCAGCCAAAGCTTGTGAGTGAAAATAATGATATCAGAAGACAGTGGCAGCCTTCAAATCTGAAGGGAAACCTTCAAATGAAGAGAAATAGGACTAAAAGTGAAACCAGAGCATAGTTCTTAGTTTTGCACTCAGGGGAATAAGTCTGAAATGTGGTTTTATTTGGCCACATTGAATGTGGACCAACTGAAACATTTTTATCATTCTCGTGTGGAATTAGCTTAGTTTTGTTGCACCTGATTAAAAATATGACAACTAAGCCAAAACATTCCCATTCTAGACTTTGTTTGTATACAATTTAATCCCTGTTTTTTTTTTCTTTACATTTTACGTTTTTGTAAAATGGGGGCTAAAAACCTACAGATCTCCTATCTACCTCAGAGAAGTCTTTAACAATGTTATATAAACTCAAGGCAATGTGATCTAAGGCTTTTCCCCCTATTTCTTATGTAAGTTAAGATAGCCACAAACTACGATGCAGTACCAAAGTTCACTTTTGATTTGCTTCACCAGAGGATGTTCCCTTAGCATTGATGGGAGGCTGTGGACTTCAGCATGTGGACAAACCAAAGCATAGTCTCCTCAGACCTGACCATGGGTCAGAGGTCAGAGAGGTTTTCTTTAAAGCCAGCCTTGTAAATTTTAAGCAATAAAATATCTCCATGACTTCAAATTGTTATATGTAAGAGGTTTTTGTTTCTTCTGAAACATTCATTGTCTATTTCCATATTTCCTCTGATAATCAACCTCACTTTTCAGTAACCTTATCTTCACATTTCCTCTCAACTGCTTTTCTTTCCCCCCCTCTTTCTCTCCATTTCTACTCCTTCATTTCCTTTCTCATGCTCCCCTGTGGACCTTTCTCACCCTTCCAGTGATCTCTGCCTTCTGTCTGCATGGTTATCTTCTCTCTCCTTGTTCTTTCATGTTACCCTGCTCTGGATCTGCCCAGTGAACTTGGGAGCTGACACCTGAGGCCACGAGGGTTCTGATGCCTGCAGTCAGTTGATGTCAAGCACTATTGACCTAGTTGAAAGAGCATGTGGGCAGATCTCTCCAGTCTGTGTATTGAAAATAAAAGAGTTTCATTATATCTTAGTTTCCATAGTAATTAAGTAGTGCTGAAGGTGTTTCTCCAAAATCAAATGCACACAGAGAGAGCAGCACATGCACAACTTCAGAAGCAAGAGAGCGGGTCAAGAAGTTCCACACAACCAGAATGCACAGGGGAAAGGGGAGATGGGTGACATGGGGTGGAATAAGAAAGTGGGGTCCAGACATGAAAGGGCTTTGTAAGAGGAGTTAAAGAGTTTGGGCTATACTTTAAGGGTGATGTGAAATCTGAGGGGAGCAAGGTAGAGAGAGAGTTTTGGAGAAAGGAAAGGTGAGAAGCAGGAAGGAACATGAAGGTATATTTGGAAGGAAAAATGGTAGGTCTTTATGGCTACATGTTGAGTTTGTAGAGAATCAAGTATGCCACTCCAAGATATGCTGCTTTGGCACATTGATTATTTTTTACTTAAAGACATTTGTAAAAAAGCAACTGCAAGAATACCTGAGGCATGCCAGGCAAATGCTCTACCACTGAGCTATACCCCCGTCCCCTGACCTTCCTTTTTATTCTTGAAAGTAGGAGATACAACTTCCACATGAAAGGTTCCCTTCTTATGCCAGGAGAAAGACACTCACCAGAGATGGTTAAGAGAAATCCTACAAACCTTAGAGTAACCTTGATCTTCCTGTTACTTTTCCACAATTAACCGTCCCTTTTCCACATACCCTTTGTCTTGCCATATTTTCATGATTTGCTATTCTTTGTCCAACCTAGTACATAAGGGCTGGGCTCTGCTTCATTTTGAATGTGAAGGGTCTCCTATACATGTAAAACTTACTAAATAGAATCTGCATGCCTTTCTCCTGTTAAAAACATCAAATGCCCAAATATTTAATAGTCTTTCCTTTAAATGTGAAAAAGAATTTTGAAAAGCATACATTTTTCTTACTTAGATGAAGTCAGTTATTCTAGATATGCACTACAGTTTATGATACCTTACTTGTTATAAATATCAGCAAGGTAAACATTGATTTCTGTGGTCATGGCAAGACAGTAACAAGTCAGGGAATAATATCAAGGCAGATTTATCCAAATAACATAAATATATTACTTACTATTAAACCAGCTTATCAGCATTCCAACTATAAAACAGTTTCTGTGATTAAATTTGTTAACTTTCTACTCTCCATCCTAAAAAATGGTTAATATAATGTACAACCTATTCATGATGTTTTTCAATTTGGTCATTAGAAACTAAAGTTTTCTTCACAATACTATGCTTTTTTTCCCTGTTCAAACTCATTCATATTGTATCCATTTATTACTTCAAATAAAGAGCAAATGCCTTAGTCTGATGTTCAAGGTCATCTATAATTTAGATTTCTGGGGCCAAGCTGCAAAGCAATTTATTCTGAGAAAAAAGCAAAATGAGATGAGATGTAAAAGTGCCCTTTTCTTTTCTTGTCAAGTCACTCTTTGCACCAATAAGTGTTTTTTTTTTTTTTCCCACCCACATTTTAGTAGGATCAATGTGTCCAAAGCAAAGCCTTCAGGGGGACTTACATGTAAATATAATTGCCTCTTGCACACAAAGAAGTATTGTCAGAGCCCAAGTAAGGTGAGGAGAGTGACCATAGGTGGAGTGATGGAGTTATGATATGATGAGTCAGAGACAAACAGAGCAAGGAGGAATTCTATGCAGGGGGAAGCCTTGCATGGACAGAGTTCAAAGAGAGGGGGAAGGTATCTAATGTGGGTGGTCATGGTGAAGTACCTAGTACAGGGAGGTCAAGTTCTAGTGCAGTAAGAAATGTCCAGAGCTTCAGGGGAGGGGTGCCTAGCATGAGGTATCAGAGCCTGAGAAGGATATCCACACGGGGAGGAGACAGGCAGAGATGAAAGCCTCATTACCCCAGGGCTACAGATCAAACAAGAAAATAATACCTGTGACAATAGGATCTGGGTTTCTCACTGTTGGAGAAGGGAGTTATAAATATTCAAAAAGAAGAAACTAGGATGAACTGTAGTTTGGGATTGGAATTGGAGGTATTGGTATGGACTTCTGGTTTTCAGCATATATAGATAGATTAAAAATGCCTGTAAAGTGTGCAATAAATATCTATAAATGTGTATAGACATATTTTGCTCTTTATCTTTTTTTATATAGATATATATCCTCACTCTTGCACTGAGAGGGCCTGTGAGCATCAAATCTTTGCTATGGACTAAATGTGCCCCCTCCCCACTTTGTATGTTGGCCAGCCCTGAGGTGATAGTATTTGAAGGTAGAGTATTTGGGAGGTAATTAGGTTCAGATGAGGTTGTGAGGTAACAGCCCCCATTATAGTGCTCTTATAAGAAGAGACACCAGAGAATATCCACCCTCTCTCCATGTACACCTACAATGGGAAGGCAACTGGCTATCTAAAAGCTAGGAAGAGAATTCTCACCAGGAACAGAATCATGCAGTCCAATATCAGACTTCCTAGCCTCCAGAACTGTACGAAGTAAGAGTCTGTGGCTTAAACACCCAGTCTGTGGCATTTTTTTACAACAGCTTAAGCTAACACAACCCTAATAACCATGGGTACAGCTGGTACCCAGATATTAACACTGAGAGAACCAGAGCTCCTTGGGAAATGGCTGCCTTCAGGGCTCAGGCAGAAAAGCAACAGAGAAATGTGACATCTTTTAATGCCAAAAGTCAAGGAAGTGCTCAAAGAATGAGAACATACCAAAAGGACACAAAACCCAGCTTGAATGGGTGCCCTCTGTTCAACTCTTGGAAAATTAGATCTTCATAGTAATAAAGCCAGTAAGGAAATAAAATAGAAAATCACAAGTCTATACTTATGTATCTAAATGTTGAACAAATCGAAATTTTAATGAGGAAAAGAATATTTTCATAATTTCCAAGTACTTTCCCATAAAATACTAATTAATTAGGAAAGGAAAGTGAGTAAACATCACATTAATCAACTGATTAATTTGAACATCATCACAATGGCATAAATAAAATTTTTGTTCCATTTAACAGGATGAAATGACAAAAGGACAGCATCCTTTTTATTTTCTTGACAAAAAGCTGCATAACATGAATCTAATAATGAGAAAACATCAAGTTGATGGACATGTCACAAAATAATCTTCAAAACTGTCAAGGTCATAGAAGTCAAGGAAAGATAGAAGGCCTGCTCTAGAGTGAAGGAGAATAAAGATAGGTCACAAGAAATGTAATGCAGTTCTGAATGGAGTCTATCTATGAGTCCTATAAAGGATGCTATAGGGACAACTGGAAAAACTTGAAAGAATCTGGAATGTCCCCTAATGGTCAATGTTTTAGGGGTTTGGTCCTCAGTTTGGTGTTAGTGGGAAGTGGTAGAAAGTTTAAAAGCTGGGTCCTACTGAATGGTCTTAGGTCACTGGAGGCGTGGCCTCAAAGATGACAGTGGAACACAGGTCTCTAGTCTCTCACTTTTTTCCTGTGTCTCCCAGCCACTATGAGGTGAGCAACTACCTCTGCCTCATGGTCCCCACCATGATATGCTTTCTTTCCACCGCCCAACCAACCATGAACTAAAACCTCTTTAGACTGTGAGCCACAAAAGCTTTTCTTCTCTTAAGTTGATTATCTCAGGTTTTAGTTATGGAAATGGAAAGCTGACTGACCCACTGAGGGTTAGATGTTAAAAAGGCATTAATATTAGTTTCTTTACTTTGATGATTGGGCTTCATTTACATAAAATATTTCCTTGGTTGTATGGAATACACAGGAAGGTTTTAATGAGATATCAGGTGGGCAAGTAACTCTCAATGGTTCCAGGAAAAACATCTTAAGCCCAACTTTTCAGTAAGTTTATGAGTAAATAAATTTAAAAACAAGAGTTATGTGTTGTTAGCACTTCAATTCATTATTCTTTCAAACAATCATTTTATTTCTTTCAAACTTGATAATGGCCATACCCACAGTTCTGAAATTACCTATTAAACATTTTAATAAGGCCAGAATGGAAATATAAATTGTTCCAACAGAATTAATTTTTGTTTCAGTCAAATTTTTTTCCATGTTAATGTAAAATAAATAGAAATTATTACACTTTCTCTTTTTTATTAGAGCTTTACAGTTTATACACAGCAGTTGGGTTCACCCCAACAAGCTTACATATGCACAGAAATCAGCTGCAGTTTATGATCCCCCTTTTCCCTCTGCTTTTTGCATTTCATCCTTCCTCCCCTCTCTCATTCTCCTTTCTCCACACTACTGGACTTCCTTTAGCTTTCCTATTAATTTATATTTGATTAATTCTTTATATTATCCTATCCTTCTTACCCCTTTTCTTTTTTAAAATTTTATTTATTCTAATTTGTTATACATAACAACAGAATGCATTTCAATTAATATTACACATATAGACCAAAAATTTTCATGTCTCTGGTTGTACACAAACTAGAATCACACCATTCATGTCTTCATACATGTATTTAGGGTAAGGATGTCCATCTCATTCCACTACCCCCATGTCCTCTCCCTTCTACTCCCTCCCCTTTGCCCTCTCTAAAGTTCCTCCATTCCTCCCATGCTCCACCCCCCATCCCCATTATGAACCAGCATCCACATATCAGAGAAAACATTCAGCCATTGGTTTTTGGGATTGGCTTACTTCACTCAGCATAATATTCTCCAACTCCATCCATTTACCTGTAAATGCTATGATTTTATTCTCTTTTAATGCTGAATAATATTCCATTGTGTGTGTGTGTATATATATATATATATATACACACACACATACATTTTATTTATTCATTCATCTACTGAAGGGCATCTAGGTTGGTTCCACAATTTAGCTATTGTGAATTATGCTGCTATAAAGATTGATGTGGCTGTGTCACTGTAGTGTGCTGTTTTTAAGTCCTTTGGGTATAAACCGTGGAGTGGAATAGCTGGTTCAAATGGTGGTTCCATTCCCACTTTTCCAAGGAATCTCAATACTGCTTTCCAGATTGGTTGCACCAATTCACAGTCCCACCAGCAGTGTAAAAGTGTGCCTTTTTCTCCACATCCTCACCAAAACTTATTGTTGTTTGTATTTTTAATAGCTGCCATTCTGACTGGAGTGAGATAAAATTGTAGAGTAGTTTTGATCTGAATTTCTCTAATTGCTAGAAATGTTGAACATTTTTTCATAGATTTGTTGATTGATTGTATATCATCTTCTGAAAAGTGTCTGTTCAGTTCCTTGGCCCTTTTATTGATTGGGTTTTTTGGTGTTAATATTTGTGAGTTCTTTATATATCCTAGAGATTAGTGCTCTATCTGATGTGCATGCGGTAAAAATTTGCTCCCAAAATGTAAGCTCCCTGTTCACCTCACTGATTGTTTCTTTTGCTGAGAAGAAGCTTTTCAGTTTGACTTCATCCCATTTATTGATTCTTGATTTTAATTCTTGACTATAGGAATCTTATTAAGGAAGTTGGGGGCCTAAGCCAACATGATTGAGATTTGGGCCTACTTTTTCTTTTATTAAGCACAGGGTATCTGTAGTATAGTTTAAGGTCTGGTATCATGATGCCACCTGCTTCACTCTTCTTGCTTAGGATTGCTTTGGCTATTCTGGGTCTCTTATTTTTCCAGATGAGTTTCATGACTGCTTTTTCTGTTTCTATGAGGAATGTCTTTGGGATTTTGATTGGGATTGCATTATATCTGTAGAGTCCTTTTGGTGGTATGGTATTTTTGACAATATTAATTCTGCCTATCCAAGAATAAGGGATAGCTTTCCATCTTCTGAGGTTCTCTTTAATTTCTTTCTTTCTTTTTTTTTTAGCATTCTGTAGTTTTCATTTTAGAGGTCTTTTACCTTTTTCATTGATTCCCAAGTATTTTATTTATTTATTTTTTTAGTTGTTGTAAATTGGGGTAGTTTTCCTAGTTTCCTAGTTTCTCATTCAGAGGATTTGTCACTGATGTACAGAAATACCTTTGATTTATGGGTGTTGATTTTATATCCTGCTACTTTGCTGAATTTATTTATTAGTTTCAGAAGTTTTCTGGTAGAATTTTTGGATCTTCTATGTATAGAATCATGTTGTTGGCAAATAGTGATAGTTTGAGTTCTTTTTCCTATCCATATCCCTTTAATTTCTTTCGTCTGTCTAATTGCTCCAGCTAGAGTTTCAAGAACTTTGTTAAATAGAAGTGGTAAAAGAGGGCATCCCTGTCTTGTTCCAGTTTTTAGAGAAAATGCCTTCAATTTTTCTCCATTTAGAATGATGTTGGCCTGGGGCTTAGCATAGATATCTTTTCCAATGTTGAGAAATGCTCCTGTTTTTCCTAGTTTTCTAGTGTTTTGAACATGAAGGGTTGTTGTATTGTGTTGAATGCTTTTTCTGCATCTATTGAGGTGATCATATAATGCTTACTTTTCTTTATTTTACTCTAGTTTCTGCATATGAGAAAAAACATTCCACCATAGAGTTTCTGAGTTTGGCTAATTTCACTTAGCATGAGATTGGTTATCTATTTTCATCAATTTACTGACAAATGCCATAGTTTATATATATATGCATATATTTATTTAAATACCTTTATTGTATTTATTTATTTAATTTTTTGTAGTTGTAGATGGACAGAATGCCCTTATTGTATTTGTTTATTTTTATGTGGTTCTGAGAATTGAATCCAGTGCCTCATGCATGCCAAGCAAGTGCTCTGCCACTGAGCTACAGTCCAGTCCCATGTATTTATTTATTTTTATGTGGTGCTGGGGATTGAACCCAGTGCCTCACATGTGGTGGGCAAGCACTCTACATGGAGCTACAACCCCAGTCCTATATCACAGTTTCTTAATCCATTCATCTCCTGATAGGCATTTGGATTGATTCCATAATTTGGCTTTTGTGAATTTTACTGCTATAAATATTAAGGTGGGTATATAGCTATAAAATGCCAATTTTACATCTTTTGGGAAAAATACTAAGAAGTGGGATAACTGAGTCATATAGTGTTTCCATTCCTAGTTTTTTGAGGAATCTCCATACTGCTTTCTACAGTGGTTGAAGTAGTAGCCTGCAGTCCCACCAACAATGTACAAGTATACCTTTTCCCCCCACAACCTCACCACCATTTGTTTTTGTTTGTATTCTTGATGAATTCCATTCAAACTGGAGTGAGATGACTTCTTAGTGTCATTTTGATTTGCATTTCCATGATTGCTAGAGTTTTTAAATTGTTTTTTTTTTTCATGTATTTGTTGGCCATTTGTGTTTCTTCTTCTGAGAAGTTTCTGTTTAGTTCTTTTACCCATTTATGGGTTGGGTTTTCTTTTCTTTTCATTTTTTTTTTTTTTTTTTGGTGTTGAATTTTTTGAGTTCTCTGTATATTCTGAATATTAATTCCCTATCAAATGAGTAGATTTTCTCCCATGCTGTAGGCTCTCTCTTCATGCTCTTAATCATTTCCTTTGCTGTACAGAAGTTTTTTAGTTGGTGGCATCCCACTTATTGGTTCTTGGTCTTATTTCTTGCACTTTGAGGGTCTTGTTAAGGAAGTCAGTGCCACCAACCTTATGATGGAGTGATGATCCCTATGTTTTCTTCTAGCAGTTGTAATTTTCTGTTCTAATGCCAAAATATTAATCCATTTTGATTTGAGTTTTGTTCACGCTGAGAGAGAGGGGTTTAAATTCATTTTTCTACATATAGGTATCCAGTTTTTTCAACACCATTTGTAAAAAGAGCTGTCTTTTGTCCAATATATATTTTTGGCACCCTTGTCAAAAATACATATGTGGATTTGTCTCTGTCATCTATTCTGCTCCACTGGTCTTCATGTCTATTTTGATGCCAATACTATATTGTTTTTGTTACTACAGTTCTGTCATATAATTTCAGATCAAGTATTGTGATACCTCCTTCTTCATTTTTCTTGCTTAATATTGCTTTGGCAATTCTGGGTCTCTTATTCTTCCAAATGAATTTAAGAATTGTTTTTTTTTCTAATTCTGTGAAGAATGTCTTTGGAATTTTGATGAGGATTGCATTGAATCTGCGTATTGTTTTTGGTAGTATGTCCATTTGACAATATTAAATCTGCTTATCCAACAACATGGGATGTCTTTCCATCTTCTAAGGTCTTCTTCAATTTTTTTCTTCAGTGTTCTATAACTTTCATTATAAAGTTCTCTTACCTCCTTGGTTATATTAATTCCCAAGCTTTTTTTTTTAAAGGTTATTGTGAATAGGATAGTTTTCCTGATTTCTTACTGTCAAAGTTAAGAAAGCTATTAATTTAAGGGTGTTGCTCTTGCATCCTGCTACTTTAAACTCACTTATAAGCTCAAGAAGTCTGGTACAGTTTTTTGGGTCTTCTAGATATAGGATCATATCATTGGCAAACAGAGATTGTTTGACTTTTTCTTTTCCCGTTTGTATCCTTTTGATTTCTTTTTCTTGACAGATTCCTCTGGCTAATATTTTGCAGTCTATACTGAATGGAAGTGGTGAGAGTGGACAGCCTTGTCTTGTTCCTGATTTTTAAAAAATGCTCTTAGTTTTTCTCCATTTAATATGATATTGGCTTTGGGTTTTCATAAACATCCTGTAATAATATTGAGGTATCTAGTTTCGATCTCCAGTTTCTCCGCATTTTTAACATGAATGGGTGTTGAATTTGATCAGAGACATTTTCTGCATCTATTGAGGTAATGAGTGATTTTTGCCCTTAATTCAGTTGAAGTGGTGAATAAATTTATTGATTTGTGTAGTTTGAACCAATCTTGCATCCCTGGAATGAAACACCCTTGATCATGGTGTATTATCTTTTGGTGTGTTTTTGAACGTAGTTTGCTGATATTTTATTAAAGATTTTTGCGTCTATGTTCATCAGAGATATTGGTCTATAGTTTTCTTTCCTTGATGTATCTTTGTTTAGTTTTGGTATCCGGGTTATACTGGCTTCATAAAATGTATTTGGGAGTGTTTTCACTCTTTCAATTTCATGACATCATTTGAGAAAGACTGGTGTTAATTCTTCTATAAAAATCTGATAGAACTCAGCTGAGAATCCATCAGGTCCTGGGCTTTTCTTTTTTGGAAGTCTTTTAATTGCTGTTTCAATTTCATTACTTAATATCAGTCTGGTTAGGTTTTCTATATCTTCCTGGTTCAATTTTGGCAGATCATATGTATCTAGAAATTTGTAAATGTCTTCCAGATATTCCAGTTTATTGGAATATGAATATTCAAAATAGGTTCTCAAAATCCTCTGGATTTCAGAGGATCTGTGGTGATATCTCCTTTTATTCATCTTTGATCTTGTTGATTTGGGTCTTCTTACACTTTGTTTTGATTGGTTTGCATAAGGGTTTTTGATAGTATTTATCTTTTCAAAGAACCATTGCATTGATTCTAAGTATTGTTTTCTTTTTCTAAATTTCATTGTTTCAGCTCTGGTCTTCATTGTTTCCTGTCTTCTCCTGGCTTGGCGGTTAGTTTGTTCTTTTTCTAAGGCCTTGAGGTGGAGCACAAGCTTAACTTATTTGGGATCTCTCTAATTATTTAATGTAGGCTCTAGGTGCTATACATTTTCCTCTTAGATGGGCTCTCAAATGGTTGCAGAAATTTTGATATGTTGTATCTCTGTTCTTGTTCATTTATAAGAATTTATTGATTTCTATTTTCATTTGTCCTTTGATTCATTATTTATTTAAGAGCATATTATTCATTCTTTATGTGTTTATGTGGCTTCTATTATTTTTCTTGCCATTGATTTCTAAGCTTTATTCCATTATGATCTGATAGGATACATGGGATTATATTGATTTTTTTTGTGTGTTTGTGATGATTTGCTTTGTGACCTACAGTATGATCTATTTTGGAAAAACTTCCATGTACAGCTGAGAAGAAGGTAAATACAGCTATTCTGGGATGGAATGTTCTATAGATGTCTATTAGGTCCATTTCCTTTTTAGTGTTGTCTCTTGTGATTAGATTGGAGATATCTTTATTGATTTTGTGTTTTGATGACATGTATATTAGTGATAAGGGTGTATTGCAATCACCCAGTATTATTATGTTGGGGTCTATGTGAAATTTAGTGTCATAGAGGGTATTTTTTCCATGTAATTTGGTGCATTGACATTTGGGTCACAAATGTTTACTGCTGTTATATCTTTTAATTAGATTGTCCCCTTTAGTAGGAAATCATGTCCTTCTTTGTCTCTTCTGATAAATTTTTGCTTGAAATCTGCTTTGCCACAGGATAGCTCCTGTCTCAGCTCTCTGCAGCCAATTGAGATACAAAGTGAACTTTTCAAGCAACAGTGCCTTGTGCAGCCTCTGGGTCAGCTAGGCTTCAGCAATTTATTTTTTATTTTTCATTTTTTTTGCTATTTGGGAGTTGAAATCTTATTTATTGATTGATTGATTGATTTACTTATTTGTTCTTATTAGTTATACATTATACTAGAATGAATTTTGACACAGTATACATATATTGGGTATAATTTCTTATTCTTCTGGTTGTACATGATGTAGAATTACATTGGTCATATAATCATATATGCACATAGGTAATAATATTGGGTTAATTCTACTATCTTTCCTATTTTCATTCCCCCTCTGTTCCCTTCCTTTCTTTTTGTCTAATCCAAAGAGCTTGTATTCTTCTCTATCCACCCCCCATTATGAATTAACATCCTCATATTAGAGACAATAGTCAGCCTTAGGTTTTGGGGGATTGGCTTATTTCACTTAGCACGATAGTCTGCAGTTCCTTCCATTTACCAACAAATGACTTAATTTCATTTTTGTTTATGGCTGAGTAATATTCCATTGTGTATGTATACCACAGTTTCTTTATCCATTCATCTGTTGAGGGGCATCTAGGTTGGTTCCATAGTTTAACTATTGTGAATTGAGCTTCTATGAACATTGATGTGGGTATGTCACTATAGTATGCTGATTTTAAGTCCTTTGGATATAAACCAAGGAGTGGGAAAGTTATATCAAATGGTGATTCCATTTTACTTTTTCTGAGGAATCTTCATACTTCTTTCCACAGTGGTTGCACCAATTTGCAGTCTCACCAGAAATGTGTGAGTGTACCTTTTCCCCCATGTCCTCATCGACATTTATTGTTGTTTTTATTGTTGATAATTGCCATTCTGACTGGAGTGAGATGAGTATTTTTGATTTGCATTTCTCTAATTGCTAGAGATGTTGAACATTTTTTCATATATTTGTTGACCGATCATATTTCTTCTTCTGTGAAGTGTCTGTTTAGTCCCTTAACCAATGCACTGATTAGATAATTTGTTTTTTGAGTGTTAAGTTTTTTGAGTTCTTTATATATCCTGGAGATTAATGCTCTATCTTCGGTGCAGATGGCAAAAATTTTCTCCCATTCTATAGGCTTTCTATTAATGTTCTTGATTGTTTCCTTTGCTGTGAAAAAGCTTTTTAGTTTGATTCAATTCCATTTATTGATTTTTTATTTTGCTTCTTGTACTTTAGGGGTCTTGTTAAGGAAGTCAGTTCCTAAGCCAACATAGTGGACATTTGGGCCCATCTTTTCTACTAATAGGTGCAAAGCCTCTGTTCTAATGCCTAAGTCTTTGATGCACTTCAAGTTGAATTTTGTGCGGGGTGAGAGATAGGGGTTTAATTTCATTTTATTACATATGGATTTGCAGTTTTCCCAGCACCATTTGTTGAAGAGGCTATCTTTTCTCCAATGTATGTTTTCGGCACTTTTGTCTAGTATGAGATTTCTGTATTTATGTGGGTTTGTCTTTGTGTCTTTTGTTCTGTATCATTGGTCTACAAGTCTGTTTCGGTGCCAATACCATGCCATTTTCATTACCATATCTCTATAGCATAGTCTAGGTTTGGTATTGTGATGCCTCCTTGTTGAGGGCCACAGCTGAGTCAGGATGACATAGCATATTGCCAGAAGGGAGTGGTTGAAAGGTGACACCAGCGAGCCATTGAGATGATAATGGTTAGTTAAGCTGTGTATTCAGTTGTATATTAGACCTTTGCTGTCAGGAAATAGGGCGGCTCTTGTTGCCTGGGGCACCGCCTGCTACTTTGGAGTTCCTGTTGAGTTCTCCCAGGGTTCCAAGAGTTGGGGCGGAGCCCGGTGGAGAGCTGGGAGAGTTCCAGTGGGTACGTGGTGTGCCTAGGAGGGCCACGTGCTTGGCATTCTGGGGAGTTCAGAAAATAAAGTTTGTTCCTGCTCCAGTGGCTCCTGATTTGTGCCCAGCCAGACTGCGGCACCTCCTGCTCCACTTTTCATGGTAAGGATTGCTTTGGCTATTCTGGGAATAAGATATGGTCTATTTTATAGAAGGATTTATGTGCTGCTGAGAAGAAAGAATACAATCATTGATATATGAAATATATATATATATATATATATATATATATATATATATATATATATTCTAAAATATTGATTGTATTATTGAGTTCTATAGTTTTTTGGGGTTTTTTTTCTTAGTTTTTGTTTGAAGGATCTATCCAGTTGTGAGAGAGGTATGTTAAAGTCATCCAGCATTATTGTATTTATTGGTCTATTTATTCTTGAAATTGAGAAGGGTTTGTTTGATGCATGTAGATGCTCCATTGTTTGGAGCATATGTATTTATGATTGTTATGTCTTGTTGATATATAATTCCCTTAAGCAGTATGAAATGTCCTTCTTTGTCTATTCTAATTAACTTTGGCTTCATGTCCACTTTATCTGATATGAGGATAGCAATTCTTGCTTGTTTACATGATCTGAGAGAGTGATATGTTTTTTCCAATCCTTTCACCTTCACTCTGCAGATGTCTTTTTCAATGATGTTTGTCTCCTGGAGAAAGCATATTGTTGTTGTTGTTTTAATCCTATCTGTCAGTCTATGTCTTTTGATTGATGAGGTTAAGCTGTTTATATTCAAGGTTATTATTGAGATATGATTTGTATTACCAGTCATTTTGGTTTATATATGGTTTTAATTTGAATAAGTTTCTCCTTTGACTATTTATTTAGCATAGTTCTTCTCTTTGCTAGTTTTCACTTTTTGTTTGTTTGTTTCATCTTCATGGAATATTTTGCTGAGAATGTTTGGTACTGTTGTATCGGCCACGCAGAAGATTAACTGTTCCGTCACTCAGGGAAATTCTCAGGGAGTTAGAAATAAAACACAGATACACAATTTACCTTTAAACCAACTCCGGGATGGCTCCTCTTGCTCTCTGTCTCAAGCTCCCCAGGGGGGAAGCGAGGATCTACCGGAGAGGCTAGCGAGAGTGAGCCAGCATGCTTAGGAGTGGGCTTTTATTGGGGAACTCTAAATTCTGGGGAAAATCCTGTCCAATGAAGGTCAAGGGGAGCAGGGTTACAAGGACAGGTGAGGTGATTGGGTCCCTGGGGTTGTGGAGAGATATGTCTCTAATCGAAAATACTGTCCCTCCAACCCAAGAAGGGCGTGGCAGTCTAGCGGCATGGCTGCTGCTTGACACTTCATCACCCATTGGGGAGTGACTCAGTCACATTCAAGGTTGGTCTCCCACACTGTTGGCTTTCTAGCTGTGAATTCTTTTAACTTTTGTTTATCATGGAAGGTTTTATTTTATCTTCAAATATAAAGCTTAATTTGGCTAGGTATAGTATTTCTGGTTGGTATCCATTTTCTTTTGGAGCTCAGTGTGTATTATTCCACAGATTCTAGCTTTGAGAGTCTAGATTGAGAAATCAGCTGAGATCCAAATTGATTTCCCTCTAAATGTAATCTGACATTTTCCACTGGCAGCCTTTAAAATTCTATCCTTATTCTGAATGTTGGACATTTTTATAATAATGTGACTTGGTGTGGGTCTGTTGTGATTTTTGTATATTTGCGGTTCTGTAAGCCTCTTGTATTTGATTTTCCATTTCATTCTTTAGGTTTGGAAATTTTTTCTGATATTATTTCATTGAAAAAATAGTGTGTTCCTTTATTTTATATCTCTACATTGGGCAGCACTTTTTATCTCGGGTTTTTCTGTACCAAAACTATTCTACCTCCCCCTGTCTGTGCTGAATCTGCACTGTTGGTGCCTGTGGGCCTCTGGGTTAACTCCAATGTATTATTTCTTCTTTGTTTATTGTATCCAAATTTCTAAGTCCCTAAGGCACTTTAAATGTCCAATATTAAATTTTAGTGAAATCCTACTTTTATATCCACCTTGCTGAGAAGCTGTACACCCAATACTTTTGGTCCCAGGCCACAGTATATCTTGGAATGCAGCTTTCCTCTACTCTGCCATCTTCCATCTCTCAATTAGTACATTTTTACTTAAAGGTTTTCGAAAATTTTATTTAAGTTTAAAGTATTTAAACTCCAACATTACTAAAATTTGAAATGTCACTGAGATATTTGGGGGAAAGCTTTAAATGTACCTGGATGAATGTAACCTTGAAGTTGCTATGACAAAAGATTGACTTTTTCCATGTTACAGGAGTGACTAAATAATATATCACATAACTAGTGATAATAATAACATCACACTAACTAGTGATAAATTCATATATTATTCATATCAGATATATATCTATATATTTTAAGTGTTTCCATTTTGACTTAATGGATGCAAACATAAAAATTTTCTTCTAAAAATAGACTAACAGCTCTTTAAACTACTTTCTTCTTTGGAGAAAATCTGACTAGATGAGTAAATGTCTTTGTCTTGATTGCTATGACATGACTTCAAAATTCTAAATCAAATTTAGAGACACAGAATTAAACATACAGAAATTTCTCTTATACTTTATTAGAAAATTGATGTCCTTAGGTTAGGATTTTCAAGATAATAAATTGAAAGCTTTTTAATAGACTTTCTTACATATGCTATGTACTTATAGTATAAATTTTTCTTTTCTTTTTTTTTTTTCTTTTATTTTGTGAAAAATTTTACTTTGTGAAACTGGGCATGGGCATGGTACTGCATGTTTGTAATCTAGCAACTTCAAAGGCTGAGGCAGGAGGCTCTCAAGTTTGAGGCCAGCTTCAGCAACTTAGCCAGACCTTATTCGAAAATAAAAAATAACTGGTAATATAGCTCAGAGACAAAGTGTCTATGAATTCCATCTTCAGTATTGCCCCCACCCCCCCAAAATTTTATTTTGTGAAAAAGGTACTTCGCATGTGTACATAATAGAGGACATATGTGTGTACAAATATGTGTGTGAACACCTTCCTGTCCTGGGTTGAACTTACAAAGCTTGTTCTTTACTTTCTGTAACATACAATGCCAAGCAGAATGAGAATGTCACCATATCTGCCTCCAGCCTGCTGAAAGTGTCCTATTTAGATAACTTACAAGTCCTGGACCCTGGAAGCTCATAAATACATAAAAAGGGGCTCTAAGCATGGGGTCTGAAGGACTTCTGGGTTTTCTACCCCGGTGCAGTGATCACCCTATCACTTAGAAATGGCCACCAATTTTACCATATCTTATGAGAGATCAGAACAGGTGGTCCATCCCATCAGTTCCCACAGCAGGAGCCGTACTGGATGATGCCAGGCATCTCAGGCCTCATTTAGGACAGTGTCCTAAGAGTGCCCCACAATGAAATGTAAACATCATGCCTTCCCGCAACTGTTTCTTTGACTTATCAATAGTGAGCAGGAGACATTCTTAATGGTGATGTCAGGATGTTTGAACGCCTGTGAATGGCAGACAGGTGAGGATACTAGCCCAAGAATTAAATATTTCATCAGGTTAGTGTTCTTCTTCATCACTCCCCCCTAATACATACCCCAATTTTAGAGAAGATATCATCTTATAAAGAAATTCAGAGAGAAGCCATGACCTACCCAATTAGAAGAAGGGTAATTCCGTAGAGAAGTGTTCAGTAGGAGAGGCACTCCCTGTGTGAGCCCCTGTGGGACATCCTGGGCTGTGGGCCATGTCCACTTTGCCTCAGTTTCAGAAAGTCCCATCAGGTGAGGTGTCCATTAGGGTCAGTCGGGAAAACAAACCAGGTTAGTTTTATTGTTGTTCTTGTTTATTTATTTTAACAAAGAGATTTTAATGTTAGGGATCTGTTAAGCAAGGAAGTGAAAAAGCAAAAGAAGAATCCTAAATTATAGTTCAGAAAGTAGTTTTCACCCGTATGACTGGAGAATAATGGGCAATGACTAGAGTAATTAGAATATGGACATTTGTGTAAGGGAGTAGAAGATTTTCTCATTTGTTTGATTTTACCCAGATATCTTTATTCCAAACATCTCTCCCTCCCAACCAATGCCCCAGTTCTCACATTAGGAATTTGGCAAAGCTGTGAATTCATCATGCATTGTAATGATACTTCCTGAAGAGCAGCTACAAGAACGTAGGGATTCTTTTAGACTAATTTATTGTCTTAGAAGTCCTCTCGTTCTCTAATCAAGTCTTAGGTCATTTTGTGTTGCTATAACATATGTCTGAGATTGGGTATTCTTTTAAAGAAAAGAGGTTTATTTAGCTTACAGTTTTAGAGGTACAGAGTCCAAGATTAGGGACCCCAACCATCAGCCTCTGATGAGTGCCTTTGACTATCTCAAAACGTGGTAGATTACAGGGCTGGGGATATAGCTCAGTCAGTAGAGTGCTTGCCTCTCATGCACAAGGCCCTGGGTTCAATCCCCAGCACCTCATACACACACACACACACACACACACACACACAAAGGTAGATTACAGGTGATATGATGTCGGGGGAGGAGAGAGAAACAAAGAAGGAAGGAAAAAGAGAATGAACCAAGAAAGCTGAACTAATAACCCACTCTTGTGATAATGATCCTGTTCTGTGAGATCTAACTCTCCCACTTGATGAGATGGGCATTAATCCCCAGTGACCTAATTACCTTTCACTAGGCTCCACTTTTCAACATCCCCAGTCTGGGGACCAAATTTGCAGCACATAAAACTTTTGTGGACAAACCATATCCAAAGCAAAGCACACCATGTTCTGAGCTGGCCATTTTTGTCCTGTGAGCACTTCCGTTTACTCATAAATATCATCGCATCCCACAGTTCTTCCAGGGAGAGTGGTTATGTAGCACCACTTGTTCCTGAAGGCACATTGCTTCAGTAGGTACAGTTGGCCCATTGAATCAAGGGTTCAACTGTGCCTTTAAACAACTGAGGATCAGTTTTGGAAAAATTGTATCTGTATTTGACAAGTCAGACTTTTTCCCTTATCATTTCCTAAGCCTTACAACTATTGTGTTTACCCAGAATTTATAACATACTAGGTATTATAAGTAATCTAGAGACAATTTAAAGTATGTGGGTGTGCCTAGGTCATATGCAAATACTGAGCCATTTTACATAATAAATTTGAACATCTGAAGAATTTGGTATCCAGGGGTTCCTGGAAGCCATCCCCTACAGATACTGTGGATGACTATATATCAACCACAGGCAGTCACTGACCAATCATGATGGCACTAGGAGGCAGGATATGTTCAAAACTAAAGGAATGACCAAGCCTGCCGCAGTCTGGCTGCGCACACAATCATGAGCCACCACACAGCTTGTAGATTCAAACAGCAACTCTTTATTCCTGAACTCACACCAGCCGTGTCTACAATCACGTTCTGGGGAAATCCACGTTCTCTGCCCAAATCCACCCCCACTGGGCTTCTGTCTCCCAAAAAATACTGTCTGAATCCCGTGAGAACTCAAGGGGAACTCAGGCCGCAGGATACGCCCTATTCCCAGCAGGCATAATCTTAAACCTGGAACCTAAACCGGGAACGCCCTAAACCCGGATTATAAACTGGGAACACCCTAAACCCCGTCCACCCTGGTCCTTGAGCAAGGTCACCTACATGCAATGTCACTGAAAAATGTCCTATTTCCACGAGTCCTTCCACTAAGCAACATGGGGTACGCTGGCAAGGAAATTGTCATACCTACTTGGCTAATGGCTCCCAGCATCTCCCCCCTTCTGATTAATTAAACAACAAGCAATGTGGCTTAAGGACCATGCCTGGTAGGTTGTCCAATTCAACATATGGTTCTTACCCGTCATTGGAAAACTGACCTTTAGGCGTCAGCCTCCTGTCTTAGGTTGATACCACTGCAATTGGATCATACCCGTCACTGACTACCGGTCCAGCATATAGACATTGGCCTCCAAATTTTAGACCATCACTAGCAGAAGGGAGGAGGATACAGAAATGCCACGACACCAAGCCAATTGACGGCTCCTTGGGAAAAATTGCATCACTGGTGACACCATCAGCAAAGATATGCCAGCACTACCACAATTAACATGGGGTGCGCTGGCAAGGAAATAAAAATTGCATCACTGGTTAATCACTGTCGCAGATGTAAGAATGGCCAAGCTGGAGTTCTGGATATCAGCTGTTATGGATTTGAGTCAAATCATCTTCTTTTCGATCTGTAGAAATTGTTTTAGTTAATCGTCTGGAATCCAAATCGGCTGCTGTTCTCCCTGTGGAAACACACAAACAAAACCCCGACTCCAGACAATCACTGGGTCAGGACCTTTCCATTGTCCTGTTAGAATATCTTTCCAAAGTACCTTAGGCTTATGTACATTTTTTGGATACATATGCCTTTCCACAGCACTAAGTCCTGATGAATCCAAATTTAAAAAGTTTAGAGTAAAAAGCGTTATTTTAAGTTTATCTTTGGGGGATATATACCCCCTTCCAGTTCTCTCTTTTTGCTTTAATAAGTATGTTTTAATAGTTTGATGAGCTCTTTCAACTATGCCTTGTCCCTGTGGATTGTATGGGATTCCTGTTATATGAGTAATACCAAATGATGAGCAAAATTGTTTAAAAGAGGTAGAGGTATAGCCAGGACCATTATCGGTTTTTAACTGTTTAGGAACGCCCACAGTGGCAAAATTTTATAAGCAATGAGCTATAACATCTTCAGTTTTTTCTCTGGCATGAAGGGAGCCCATCAAAAATCCAGAAGAAGTATCAACTGTAACGTGTAAATATTTTAATTTTCCAAATTCTGGCAAGTGTGTGACGTCCATCTGCCAAATATGGTTAGGTATCAGTCCTCTAGGATTGACTCCAAGATTAACTTGTGGTAAAAATGTCACACAATTTTGACATTGTTTTATTATATGTCTGGCTTGTTCCTTAGTTATTTTTAAACGCTTTTGTAAAGTATTAGCATTAACATGAAACCTTTTATGAAAATTTGTAGCTTCTTCTAGTGTAGAGAAAATATGTATGTCATGTGTAGTTTTATCTGCTAAATCATTGCCTAAACTAAGGGCTCCAGGCAATCCTGTATGTGCCCTAATATGTCCTATAAAGAATGGATCTTTTCTGTCCCAGATTAGACTTTGTATAGTGGAAAACAAAGAGAAAGCAGTAGAAGAAGGGGAAATCCTACCAGCATCTTCAAGAGATACTATAGCATTAACTACATACTGACTATCAGAAAATAAATTAAATACAGAATCTTTAAACAACACAAAAGCTTGTAAAACTGCATTAAGCTCTACCTTTTGAGCTGATTGTTTGGGTACTAAAAATGTAAAAGTTTGATCAGGGATAACTACTGCTGCTGTACCATTATTTGACCCATCAGTGAATATATTTGGAGCATTCATGATAGGTGTTTTTCTTGTCATTTTAGGAAAAACTACAGGATGCTTAGACCAAAAAGACAACAAAGGATTAGATGGTAAATGATTATCAAATGAAACATTAGATTTACACATGATTATTGCCCAAGTATTTAACTCATTAGCTAACTCATCAATTTGATCCATAGTATATGGAGTAATAATTTTATTGGGAGAAATTCCAAACACTCCCTTCGCTGCTTTTATTCCTTTGAGTATTAATTGTCCTACAGCCTCAGGATACCTAGTAAGAATAGTGTTAGGAGAATAAGATAAATGTTTCCACAATAATGGACCTTCTTGCCAAAATACTCCTGTAGGAATATTTTTTGTTGGTAGTACAATAAATAATAAAGGCAAACTTATATCAATTCTATCCAAATGTATATTTTCCTTATATTTTTCAATAATTTTTAATGCCTTTCTTGCTTTAGGAGTTAACATTCAGGGTGAATTTGGATCTGATGGACCTTTTAGAATATTAAATAAAGGTCCCAACTCTCCTGTTGGTATGCCTAGATAAGGCCTTATCCAATTTATGTCTCCCAATAACTTTTGAAAGTCGTTAAGTGATTTGAGTTGATCTACTCGTATTTGAATTTTTGGTGGACGGACCATGGTTGAGGATAATAGAACTACTAAATAATTAATTGGAAAATTTAATTGTACTTTATTGCTATCTCTAGATTATAATTTTTTAATAAGTTTGTAAGTGTGGCATAACATTCCAGCAATGTGTTTTTAACTTTGTGTGCTAACAATACATCATCCATATAGTGAAATATTTGTAGTTCAGGATTTTGATTTCTAAGTGGCTGGATTGCTTTGTTAACATATATTTGACACATAGTTGGACTGTTAGCCATCCCTTGAGGGAGTACTTTCCATTCATATCTCTGATCAGGACCTTCATGATTTAATGCAGGGATAGTAAATGCAAAACGTGGACTATCCTCGGGATGAATTGGAATTGAAAAAAAACAATCTTTAATATCTATAGCTAAAACATACCAGGTTTTTGGCAAGGCAGACAATTGAGGAATCCCTGATTGAGCAGGTCCCATAATAACCATCTCATTATTAATGGCTCTTAAATCTTGCAATAATCTCCATTTACCAGATTTCTTTTTGATGACAAAAATGGGAGTATTATGGGGAGATATGGAATGTTGTATATGTCCTTCCGCTAATTGTTGTTTGACCAGATCATGGGCTACTTGTATCTTTTCTTTAGTCAGGGGCCACTGAGGAACCCACACTGGTCTTTCTGATTTCCAAGTAATTTTGATTGTCTCAGTGGCCCTTTCTGAAAATCCAACCCATGTCTGTCTGTTCCTTGATCTATTTGTATTGGTGCTGCTATACCTTGCCCTTGTTTTCCTAATCTTTTTTCTTTCCTAAAGCCTTTTCTAGCCCTAGTAGTGGGCACATTAGAATTGATGTTATTTGTTAACGTCAAACCTAATTGATCTAGGACATCTCGTCCCCATAAATTTATAGGAAGATGATCCAATACATATGGCTGTATAGTTCCTTCACATCCTTCAGGATCCTTCCAATCTAATATCATAGAACTTCTATGGGGATTAGTCGCCACTCCTAGGCCTCGAAGCGTTTGAGTGGCTTGTTGTAATGGCCAATGTTTTGGCCATTCTTGACGAGATATGATGCTAAGGTCAGCTCCTGTGTCCAGTAGCCCATTAAACTCATGACCTTGAATATTTAGTTTTAGCATTGGGCGAGAATCTAAATTTAAAGACAACATACCCCAATCTACACCTGTGGAGCCTAATCCCCTGGAACCTCTTTCTACACTATGACTAGGAAATTTATTATGTAGGCTGGGTATTATTAACAACTGTGCTATTCTATCTCCAGGTGAAATTACTGATATACCTCTTGGAGAGCTAGCTATAATTTTTATTTCACCTACATAATCGGGATCACTAATGGCTCCCAGCACAAGCCTAAACTCAAAACCCATTCTTGAGAAACTATTTCCTGGGATTATCTATTATCATTTAGGATCCAATAAGGAAATCAGAAACCTGATTGGCTTTATTTGTTTATTTATTTTGACTGAGAGGATTTAATATAAGGATTAAATCCTTATTACTTGCAGGGCAGGGGCAACAGGGAGGAGGTGGGTTTCAACCTGGAAGTTAGCATGGTTGTCTCATTAATATGAATATAATCTAGGAATATGTTTAGATTTTTCACAAAACTATTCATAAAGCAGCCCTGAGGCTCAGCAGGGCTGGGATCTAGACCCTGAGGGAGGGGGTTGGCTTTGCTGGTGCTGGAAACTCCAAGGAGGACGCCTTGCAGTGAACTCAGACCTCTGGGGAGGAGGCTCTGGCTATCAGGCTGGCGACTCTGTGTGAGACACACTCAACCGGGTCAGGGAGGTCGAGGGGAAAATCTTGGGAGCTGGAATCCAACCGCTCAGGCAAGAAGGAAAATTCATTGCCCTGGTGATACTGATAGAAGCCAGATGCAAACAGAAAGGAGCAGGCCAGCCCCTTCTGCCTCCTCCAGCCCTTAGAGCCCCTCAGTGTCCCCTGTTGGCCAAGCAGGCAAAAACAAACTGGTTTGCAGAGTCTCAGTCCTAAGATCAGAAAGTGGAGAATAAAAAGGTGGATTTAGAACAGAGAGAGAATAGCTTAATATGCAACTCAGGTCAGTATAATTGTTCTGATTGTAACACACTGGCAAACAGAAGCTTAAGGTCACAGTGCTAGCAGAGGCAGGAGCAGAATTTAAGACTACTGTGAAACCCCATTTACTTTTTTTTTCTTTATCTGTTAAGACACGGTTAAGGTGGTATTGCATGTCAAGAAGGCTTCTCTGAAAGTTTTTAACCCACACACATGAGAAATATAGGGTGTCAAGGAGGAAGCTCCAGGATGCAACAGGCATTTCTCCTGAGAAAACATTCCGAGAATAATTTTTATAAGACTAAATTTGGACTTGTATTAAAAAGAAACTTTAAGTAAAGAAATTTAAATAGTTGTTTCATTTACATTCAAACATTGCTAACCATATTTTTATGAGATTTCAAAGTTCTAAAATGACCAGCTTTAGACTATCAAATGACTATCTGGTGTGTTTCCTACTTGCATTCAAAAATTTGAGTCTATAAAGGAAGTATTGTCTAAGGATATTTAGTTGATCTAAGTAAACTTTGTTAATATGAATATAATCTACGAATATGTTTAGATTATTCACAAAGCTATCTGTAAATGAAATGCTGAGTTTCATGTGGTTTCTATAAACAATATATGACCATAAAATGGATTTAAGTGAGTCCAAGGTTACAAAATTAGAAACTTAATACTCTATAAACTCTAATTTCAAATGTCAGATTTGTGAAAAACATTAGCATTAAATTTATGGATACATTTCAAATGTCCTTGTTGGTGGTTTTCTTTAAAAGCAATTAATGTTTTTTTTGTGTGTTTTTTTTTTTTTTGCTGTTTATGTGTTTTCTATTTTTAATATGCAATCTCTCTCCTTTGAACTTCCCTTTTTTAACATTAAAACGATAGTTTTGCTCTGCATTAGTGGTTTTCTCCAGGGACCTTTTGGAAGTATTTTTGGAGTCTGTAAATGTATAGTCAATTCTTAATTATATCTGCCACTGAAAGGGCAGGTCTGGGCTGGAACAGACAAGTCCTCATGTGGCTCTTGTACTCCATGCCTCAGTTCAGTTAAGATAGCTACATTTTTTGCTGGGTTTCAGGTGCTGATGTGTTTTTAGAGAAATGTCTTTGTTTAACAGTGTTTGAGAACTCAGTGGACTACGTGGTCTTCGAGACCCTTTCTAGATTCAGTGCCATATGAACATGCAACTTATTCCTGCCTCAGCAATTTCCTATGCAGACCATCCTGCTCTGCAGCCTCTGTAGGTCTCACAGAGCCCCTTACTTGCCTCTGAAATGACTCCTCTTTGACTGAAGAAGAGGTAGATGAATCATACTTATTGTAGATGATAATCTCCATTTTGGCTGATCTCTGGTTACACAGAAACGTGCTCTTCCTATTAGAAGTTCATTGGACTAGACATGGGGGATGGAAGAGAAGAGGGAAATAATAGGAAAGACAGCAGAATGAGTTGGACATATCTTTTCTATCCTCATATATAAATATATGATCTATGTAACTCTACATAATGTACAACCACAATAATGGGATCCTAATTGGAAAAAGTGATACTTATCCTATGCATGTATAATATTTCAAAATATACTCTACTCTCATGTAAAAAAAGAACGCTTGAAATAAGGTTCTTTATTTTTTTTTTCATTGGGGTTTTTGCACCATCTGCTGGACATATTTATTCTGCACATACAAGACAGCTGCACTGTGCATTAGTCACAGAAGCATGTTTTAAGATATTTAAAAATTGTGAAATATATGCTTATTATAGGAAATGGGTAAACATAGAAAACAGAAAGTATAAAACAAAAACTCAGAGATATCTACTACTAAGATCTAACAGTATTTCCTAACACACAGGAATAGGTTTTCATTTGTGTTTAAATACAAATTTGAGATCAGCGCTACATTCAGGTTATGGCAACAGGAGGAACATGGGACACATTTCAGATGAAGTTCATGGAGTGGGGCTGCTCTCTGTCCCTTTTGTGTTGTTCCTTCGGGCTTCCTTTGCCTTTCATGTATAGCAGAAGCTTTACATTCCAATTTAAGAGGCGAAGGTGAAGGAGAGGTAGGGGTAGCAGAGTGGGTTAGGTTGTGGAAAACCTACGTACATGCTCAGACTCACAGAAAACTGATCACTAAGTTACTGTATTCCCAGTGAAAAAAATGTGTCACTGATCCTTTTTATTGGTGGATATGCACAAGCACGAGCTTGCTAGGTGCTGTGGTGCTCACCTTAAATGATATTAGTATCCTGCCTGGAAGTGATATATTTCTGGTGGGGAAATCAAAAAATGTAAAGAAGTGCAATTGTCCCTTTTTATCATAGAATATGTTCCATGACCCCTGGTGGATGCCTGAAATCTCCAAAAGTACCAAACCCTATACGTTACTTGAACACAAGCATTGTGATACCATGACAATTGACCCGATAACTGAGATGGCTATGCAGCATGGATATGCTGGACAGAAGGGTGATTCGTGTCCTGAGCAAGAGGGAGCACAATGGCACAAGATCTTATCACACTCCTCAAAAAGGTGTAAGATTTAAAACTTATAAATTGTTTATTTCTGGAATTTCCATTTAATATCTTTAGACTCTGGTTGACCCAGGGTAACTGAAACTGGAAAGAGAAACCTCAGATAAGGGGAAGTTTATCTGTAAACTCTAAACAAGCTTAGAAACATAGAAGCAGGGTGCTTATTCTAAGTGGGCAGGTGATGGGGAGGGTTTCATAGTGACGATTCTAGACATGCACTGTGAGGAGAGTGTACCTGGGTGCTGGAGGTGAACACATTCTGGCAGTTAGTGTCAGGTTAATGGACGTGGGCAGTGAACGAGAGGCTGGGAAAGTAGCATTAGGTCATGTCATAGAAGGCCCGAAAAATGCTGAGGATCGCAAAGTACCTCAAAGGTTGTGGTGGAGGAAAATGGCACAGAGAAATATGAATTTTAAGGAGGATAACTAATGGTAGCAATATGTGAAGATATGAATAGCTGAAGGAAGAGAAACCAGGTTAGGGTTAGAAGTTGGCCTCATAAATATGGAGGGTGTGAAGCAGATGAAAATTCAGTGCACCTGAGAAAACAGCACAATCTGAAAAACACCGTCTATGAATAATTACTTCTAAATAAAGTGGAAATTGGCACCAGCCATGAAAGAAATCTGAGCGCAAACATATGGGTCTGTGGATCATTAACAAAATGCAGAACCTTCCAAAATTAACTAGCACACCCTGCAAGGCCAAACCTGCAAACTTACTTGGAATTGCAAACCCCAGACAGGCTTTCCATGGGACCCTTGGGCTGACAGACTTCATGGGGTACAGAGGAAATGGAGCAGAATGAGGAAGCATATGGATAACCCAACCTCCTGTTATGGTGGCAGGGTGAGAACCAGTAGCAATCAACTATGAAGCTGCTGGTATTGATCAATCAAGAGGACTCAGACACCCAGATTCAACCATGCACCCATAGGGAGAATGAATCACAGGTTGAGACTTATGTCCTGAACAGGGGTTGGTGGGAAATCCTAAATTCAACCCACCTAACTGCTCACTCTCTCCAGCTCATTCACCCCCAGCCCCAGGCCTGCCTCTCCTCCTCCTCCAACAAGAACCTGTTCCGGTAAGAATGGGCTCCTTGCAAAGATCACAGATGATCTGAAAGGACCAGAATGGCCCTCTTCAAAATAGTGGGGAAAACAAAGAGAAGAACATGTGGAAGAACAAAAATACCATAAAGCAGAAGGGAATATTGAAAAAACTTCTCCACGGAATGAAAACATTGAGAAAACATTTCTTCTTTGAAAGCAAGAGGTAAAATCAATAACAGAGATATGATAAAAGGAGAGAGGATTAAAAGTAAGCTGGGCTGGCAGAGGCAGGACCTAATAATATATCTTTTATCCTTAAATGCTTACATTAGTGGGGGGAAAGGAATGCAAACTAAGGAGCTAAGCCTATATTTTTAAGACAGCAGAACATACCCCAATATATAAAATCTGCTGAAAATTATGAGAAACATAATATGCAGAAAAACAAAACTAAAAGTTCTTTAATGAGAAAGCTCTAAGAGAGAAGGCACAAATAAACAATTATGAATAAAAAAAGGTAACTATAGATACTACAGACTTAGATGACAGCACAATGATATGATGGGTGAATTCATGCTAATAAGTTTGGACACTTTGGAGAAATATTTAAATTCCTAGAAAAAAAAAATGTAATCTACCAAAACTTTCTCACAAAGAAAAAAATTAAATCCTCTACATTCTCAGATGTTTCTGATCAATAAAGTGTATAGATCTTTCTTTTTGCAAATAAATATATTTCCACAATAACAATTCACCACAATATCATTCTAGTGGTAATATCATACTGTATTATTTTGTTTGATAAAATGGTACCTAAATGCTGACTCTCAACAATTCTACAACCTAGTAATTAATACAATATTTGTTCTTGTATTTGCGTGTGCGTATCTTTATGAAGATCTTCATCTTTCCTCAGAACAAATTCCACAAAGAGGAATTGCTGTGTCAAAGAAGATACCTATTTTAAAGCTTTAGTTATGTAACAAATGGATGTAGTTTTCATTAAAGGAGTGACAGAAGGCATTCCTGGAAGAGAGAGTAAAAGGAGCAAATCTGGGTATAGCAAGTGAAAAATGTGTCCTGAGAGTGGGGAGGTACTCCATGAAACAATAGGTGTATTGTGATACCAGAAACTCATACCACTAGCCCAATATTGGCATAATAGTAATGGCCACCATAGTAAGAGTCATTGCAAATATAACAGTAGTAATGGTAAAATAATTCAATTATTTGATGTAAAACTATTAACTTGCATATCATAATCATATACCACTCACTGTTTAGGTTAGAAGTTGTGTGAAATAATTTTAATGATTTTCCAAATGGAACTGCTGGAGGTCCTGACAACACTTAATCCGTCTTCATTGTCTCACTTCATCTGCCAGCCAGCCACTCTAATTTTGTCATTGGGCTGACACTCTTTAGAGTCTATATTATGTCACAGAAGCTCTTGCGGTGCACTTTGGGGTTTAGCATTATCATAGCCAGGACAACCCCTCACATCCCCAATAAACCTTTCTGAACTCTGTAGGCTTCTCCTTACCTTCAGTCATTACTTAGAGCAGCTCCCGTATCCAGAATGCCTTCTCTGCTCCCTCCCTATCTGGGCTTTTCCTATGCACTTGGAAGATGCTCTCCGGTAGACCTCCTCTAGGGAGCCTTACTTGGCAAGTCTTCCCAGGGAGAGTCCACCACCAGTCCTAAGCTCTCCACTGGTCCAGCTGTGCCTTGAACATTTGCATTGCACATCCTGTACTGTTTTGATTACATATCTCCTAGGAGTAGACCTGAGAGTTCTTTGAAGAGAGAAACCATGTCTTATTGGTCTTTTTTTTTTTTTTTTTGAATACATGCATATATTTAATAATGAAACAATTCATTAACAACAAAAATTATAAAAATTCATGAGACCTCGGTGCTGTGGAAAAAAGTGAGATATCAAGGAAAATAAGCAACTGACCCAGAAGGTATGAGTGAAGTGAAGTGAAGCAAAGGCAAATATGACTAGGATAGTATTATATGATCTGAAAAGGAGAAGGGCTGGAGAAGCAACCAGTTATCTGATTGCTTGGTAATGAGCAGCCTTAATGTATACTGCACAGAATAGAGGCTATGAGCCAAAGGAAGGCAGGAGAGGAAAAGAAGAATATATAACCCAGGGTAAACAGATGGAAGAGAGCAGGAATTACAGAGATGACTCTAAGGCCTTTTGTTTCCTCTAAAGTCTAAAATAAGTCAGAAGTTTTTAAGTGTGTCAGTCAAATTCTATATCACATCATGAGTAGCACTAGGCACCTGTGAAGAAACGGTGAGGGAAGTGGTTTATAAAAATAAAGGGGTGATATGGATCCTGCTCTACAGAGCTTACAACCTATATGAGAAGACAAATTCTACACATAAAACTACTATAAAATGTATTTACAAAGTAACATACATATAAATAAATATACATATGAATAGCCAATATAGGAAAGCTAAGGGGTACTATGTCAATAATTGCTTAGAAGTCCCTAGGAGATCGCTGAAGGCTTCCTAAAGGAAAAACTGTTGGACTTTAAGTACAGTGTTAGTAGAGAGTAGGACATATGCAAAGGTACAGAAGTAGGAATAAATATACCATGTACAATAAGCAAATAAGCTTGATTAGAGTCCAAATATATCTAGTTAAGAAGTGAGTATGATGAAACAATAGAGATCAATTCAGTGAAGTACACTGCAATGTTACATCTGGTCCCTAAACAAAGTGAATACGAAATGAATGTTTTCTTTAGGTAAGGATAAGTGGCCACAGGTCCAGGACCAACTCCACTTCTCTCAAGTTTGGTAAGTAAGATACAGAAACCAGCAATGGGATAGTAGAGAAGCACTCAGCTTCCTTGAACAAGTAGAAGGAACTGCTTTCTGCAAGAACTTGTCCAAAGTGGACAAGTTGTGGCAAGTAGTCCCCCAAAAACAAAGAAGTTAAAAAACTCAATGAAAGTTCCTATGCAGCAGATCTACTATCCTAAGGCCAGCTAGATCCTGGTCATCTCAAGTGTTCAAGCAGAATATACTTGTCCCTTGCTACTAATTCTTGATGGGGAGCATAT